>NC_041385.1:405105418-405113649 GCF_002162155.2 Triticum dicoccoides | reverse complement strand
ATGGTGGGAGAGGCCTAATAGACAAACTGAGGGTAGAACTGCAATATTATCAATAAGACTGAGGATGTGTATCTGTGTGTGCGTGTGCATGGTAAATGTGTTGGGAGGCATGCATGGATGATGAAGGGGGGGCATGTGTTTGGTAAGCAGACCTATCTAGATCGGTAAATCAATTGTTGTGTGTCGGACGAATGAGGTAGATCAATTGGCGCTTGGGGAAAACGAGTTATAACGACCTAGCTAGCTATATGTATAGCGGGAGATCGATCGGTGTACATCCGTTTGTTAGAGGCAAATAAGGCCCAGTGAGACGGATAGACAGAGATGGTACCTACTAGCTAGATAGGGGAGGAGTGTGCGATTGTGAGATCGATGAAAAGAGGGGCAAGAGTTTACACGTGTGTGGGGCCATATGAGAGACACAAGGCATGGACATAGAAAGGAGGAGATGGAAGGTGTGTGTGTATGTGGTAGGCAGATGTCGCTGGAGAGGTTTATTGATCGGTGCGTGTCGGAAAGGAGTTGTGGAGACCGTGGGAGAATGACCTAAAGAAAAAAAAAGAATGTGTGTGATGGATAGAATGATGAGGGAGGGGGAGGGCGAGAAGGGCGTGTGCATGCACGAGAGAAAGTTAGTGCTAGCTACGAAGGTTAGAGGATTGTGTGGGTGTAAGAGACTAACAAAGATCATAATTCAATATGAAAGTGGATTCATATATTTGAATAGGAGATCATAGTGTTATAAACATATGCATGCATGAATATAGTGGTGATACGCATGGTGTGGTTTTGGACATGTTATACCATAATGTGATAATGCGTGGTGTTGGCAACTCACAGCTAAATATCGAACAATCTAAACCGTACTATACATCAAACAATCTCACATTTTATTTGAATTTGTGATAATGTGTGGCGTTTGCAGCTCATAACTAAATATCGAACAATCTAAACCATACGATATATCAATCAGTCTCACATTTTATTTGAATTTGTGATAATGTGTGGCATTTGCACCTCACATCTAAATACTTGTAGGCGTAGGGGGCGGGGCACAATACATTATGTGATAAACACATCATACATACGAGACATGGTTTAGATTATGAAGATCTAGCTAGAGCTTGAAATGTATTGTGATTTGAAATCAACATAAAGTGGATTCAAAAAATCTAGTTCGAGTTCATATAGTACACATAGTTCATATCTAACTCGACAGTAACTTGCCGCCACCGCCGGCAGTTTTCTTCGAAAAAACTGCCCGTTTTTTTATAAAACCGCGGTTGATTTTTTTTCCAATATATCGGTTTTATTTTTTTCCCGGTTTAGTTATTTAGCGGACGTTTGTCTGTACGTTCGTTTTAAGGAACGGTTTTCGTTGTTTTGCCGAAGACAACGAAGTTCGTTTGTTAGCCTCTTCGTCCGTTTTTCTTTTTCTCGGATTTTCCGTGATTATTTCTGATCGCGATTTCTGATCCGATTTTCGTTTAGTATAACTTTTCGCTCATTTATCAGAATTAGGTGATTCAAGCGCTTGGAGTTTCATCTCCAAACCCTCTTTCCATTTAACCAACTCAAACAATTTTTTCTACTGTAAAAATTTGTCTTAGGTCCAGATTAGTAAATGAATCTTGTTTCTTTCGCCGTTTGAGTTTCGTTGTTTCGTTTGATTTGATTCTTTTTGCAAACCGGAGTTCTTAAGTTGAACTTTCTGGTTAGATCTTTTATTTGAGTTTTACCTATGCATTAGATGAGTGCTTATTGTATGCTTGTTGTTTGCGATAGAGTACCCGGAGTGTGTCGCTTGCTACTTTGAATCTCTAGGTTTCACGGATCATCAGCAAGGCAAGTAACACTTTTATCATACCTCTTTACTACCCAGTTTTATTGCATTAGATCAATCCTCAAACAATTGCATGATTAGGATCTTTTTAACATGTGGGTTTTGGGAAGTAGATGAGGTAGTACCTATTACCTGTTTTATTATCAAACCTTTGGGAGTTACTTCTACATTTGCTTATATTGACATGCTATGCTAGTAGACGTGGATTGGGTGAGTGTATCCATGATAGACGTGAGATTGTTATTTAATGGTTTACTTAAGGTGGCAACTTAAATTCACATATGGGTAGATTGAGGCACCTGGGGAACCCAATGTTGCCTGTATTTTTGGAAATCCCGGGGTACCGTGTGATTCTCTTATGGACCGCCACCCAGGCTCAAAGGCATCATGAGATTATTCATGCAAGAAACTTCCGTGTGCAGCCACAAGCTACTATGGGCTCTAGCATAGTTGAGTATGTTGTGTGACCTCTTTCAGTGGTAGACTAGCAGATGTAGGGGATGTAGGTTGTTACTGTCTACCCAAAGTAAAGAGTTAATGCTTCTGAAAGACTGTGTCTCGGTCATCCGTTTCTCAAACACCATGTAGTGCGAGAAATCAAGCGGAGGAGATCGAGTCTTGCGGGGAAAAGTGCGCAAACCTCTGCAGAGTGTATAAACTAATCATGGTTAGCCGTGTCCCCGGTTATGGACATTTTGAGTATCTAGTACTTGGATTATCATGTGAATCTCATCATGTTACTTAATTTAATTCTGTTGGGTTAATGATGATGCTTAATTGGGATTGAGTTGGAGGAACCTTCTCAATGTTTAACAACCACCATGATAGTTAAATAAAATTTATTCCTTTGTTGTAGGGAAAAATTGGCTTTATGCAAAACTGTAACAATAGAGCTTTCCACCAACCATATATGCATGTAGTGATAGGATTACTCTGTTCATTACACTCTATGTGTTACATTGCCAGCATATTCCATGTGTTGACACGTTTTCGGGCTGCAACGTTCATGTTGCATACTTTTCAGACGACGAGTAAGGTGCCTTAGGTCGTGATCTTATACTCAGTGATGCCGTTGGAGTTGATGGACTCGCTTATCTTCCAAGCCTTCCGCTGTTATCGTTATTAGATGGCCTTATGCCATATTTATTGTAATAAGTTCTCTTTTGAGACATTCGATGTAATAAGTGTGTGATTGCTACTCTGTTATAAATCCTTCAAGTACTGTGCGTGTCATCATTACTGATCCAGGGATGACACTGATGCACAGAGATTAGACTGTTTGAGGTCTGGTCGCTACAAGATGGTATCAGAGCACACGTTGACTATAGGACACGAGCACTAAGCAAAAAGCCCTAGATCACTACTCTCTTCTCATTTCTGACTCCTAATCTTTTCTACTCTTTTAGGATGGCGGATGCAAGAAACAAGTTCACGCAACCGGATGAAGATACACCCTTTGGACTCCACTTAAAGGAAGTCACTAGATACCTGAACATCGAAGTACCAAGCTTCACCGGGACCTACATCACCACTTTACCAAAAGTGGAGCGTTGGATGATTCAAGTTCAAGTTCCAGGAAGTACGTTCATGCCCGTCACTGAGCCCATAGAGTTTTCCTTTGATGCACCAACCTGGAGTCTAGGAAAGAGCATGGTAGCCCACATCACCATGGGACGCATTGGAGAAGTTTACCACAAGGATCTCAAGGATACTATCTACCAGATTTGTGGGCGCCGAGATGAGCAATTGGAGATGATCGGCACCAGGAAGGATAGATCAATTGCAGCTTTCATCCAGGAGTTAAACCAACACATACGTCGCCAGGAGAACCAGATGTGCGCAGACATGATAGATCTGAATAAGGCTATGACCAAGATCACAGAACTGGAGGAAGAACTTAAGTATACACGCGATGTTATGAGGAGGAAATAACAACACTCGTTGAGAAGAATGATGATCTGAAGAAGAAGCTAAAAGTGTTTATGGGATTCCCCGCGACTGGAGGAGAAGACGATGATTGCACTTGCCCGGAGAACTACATCATCATCGACGACACCGACTCGGACCCAGACGATAGCGATGATGACCTTGTTGATGAAGCTGGAGCAGATATCATGGAGTCTTCGACCAATCAATTTTTCTAGTCGACCACCATAACAGTAGTAGTATTCCCCCATGTATATAGTATAGTCCGAGCACTTTTGTAAGAATAGTTAGACCGTTGTATGCCCTTGTTTGAATTGATTGAAGTGATATTTATTGTGTTTTGTCTCATGTGCATATGGGTAGTGTTTTCTCTCTAGATCTATTTCTGTTCTATATTCTCATCTTTTCTAAACCCTCAGATGCCTCCGAGACGTGACAATGGATTTGCTTTCCCACCGGAGCTCACTCAGTTGATCCAGCAGCAGAATGCATTGATGCAGATGCTAGTCCAGAATCAGAATCAGAGGAACAACAACAACAACAACCCATCACCACCACCACCTGTTGATCACTTAGCCTGTTTCTTGAGGCTGAATCTGCCGGTATTCTCCAGTAGCACCGAGCCGATAGTTGCAGATGATTGGCTCCGCAAGATGGGAAGGGAGTTGACCACTACAGGATGCACATATGCGGAGAAGGTGCGTTTTTTCGCACATCAGCTTGATGGACCCGCAACATCATGGTGGGAGAATTTCACAGCCACTTATCCTATCGACACTATCACATGGGATCAGTTTCAGCAGGCTTTCCATACTGCCCATGTTTCAGCAGGAGCTATGGCCATGAAGAAGCGTGAGTTTCACAACTTGCGCCAAGGAGGACGTACTGTTGGCCAGTATGTGGATAACTTGAGTAAGCTAGCACGTTATGCCCCAGATGACATTGCTACGGATGCAGCTAAGCAGGAGAAGTTTCTGGAAGGACTGAATGATGAGCTGAGCATGCAGTTGATGGTGGCAACCTACAACAACTACCAGAAGTTGGTAGATAGAGCTCTCATGATTGAAGGGAAGCAACAACAAATTGATAGCCGCAAGAGGAAGTATGGACAAGGGAAGTACAATTCTGGAACTCAGCAGAAGCCTCGTTTTACTCCGAACTCGGGAGGACATTTTTAGCATACTCATGGAGGAGGGAGTTCGCACAACCATAGTGGCCCCAAGAATGGTAATGGGAATGGAGGAAGCAATGGGTAGAACCGTACCAACGCATCAACACCAGCCAAGTGGGATCTGAGCCACATTACCTATTTCAAGTGCTAGAAGACTGGACATTATGCCACTAAATGTCCTGAAGTGAAGAATGGAAATGGCAATGGAAGCTCTGGGAAGAAGCCTAACCCTTTCAGCAAAGGACAGGTGTCAGGACCCCGATTCTATGTCACACTGATCTAGCATGTAACACCTCATATCACTTTGCGGCCTCACGCACGGTATTCCCACGGGTGTCGCCTTACCATGCCCGGGACCGTTTGCGCCTTTTGGCACACATATATGATAGTGTCGCTAGCATCCATATGACAAAGAACCCGGGATGACATGGCTAGTCGTGAACCCAAAGTGGCACTAACTTACAGGGACATGCATACATGACCCAGCAACGAACGTGTCGGTCATCAACGAGTGAATCCGGGCTGTAGCAACTGGGCTAGCAGGACTACGGTAAACCGGGCTGTAGCAGGCTAACAGGACTCCAGTAGACACCGCGTGACATTTCCCCGAAGGGACAGACACAAGAACGAAGAAGGACACATGCCGGTCAGCCTAAGTGTTCGGGAGCAGTAGCAAGCTACCAGGGCTCAGTGGAAGCACTAGGAGACATTTCCCGGTAAGAGAGGCTACTAAGGATAAACAACTAGATAGTCAGATCCCACACATAGCAATACACATTACACGTACGCATAACATGCAAGTATGTGCTGTACAACATGGCATCACAACATAACTCAACAACTCATATAGATAAGGCTCAAAGAGCCAACATAGCATTTATTGCAAACAGGGGTCACGGGACCCATCATACAGAGCATACAAGCAACAAGCGGAAGCATTACATGTCTAAGTACAGACATCTACAAATGAAAAAGGCTGAAGAGCCTGACTATCTACAACATCCGATCAAGATCGTAGCTGAGGTACAAGCTACTCGTCGAAGTCCACAAGAACACTAGTAAGACCGAAGTCTCCGCTGCAAAAACATAAATAAAGCAACATGAGTACAAAGGTACTCAGCAAGACTTACATCAGATCCTATCATACATGCATTTGTATCAAGAGGGTAATGTGGGGTTTAGTTGCAGCAAGCCAGCTTTGACTCAGTGGCTATCCTATTCTACGACTACGAGAAAACTTCTTGAGGTGATATGGCGCACACGAGTCCACTAATCACCACACAATACACTACTATGGATTCATCCCCGTCTCCCTACGGGAAAGCCATCCATAGCACTCACACTTGTCTTGATCATTTAGAGTATCCACTTTAAGTTGTCTATGTACCATGTAAGCATCCAAGAAGTCCATAACCCCGGACCCGGCTATTCGGATAGATCATGTTAACCCTGCAGGGGTGTACTTCTTCACACACGCTCTCGCCACTTACCGCCATGTACACATCATGTATCTCGGCAACCTTCAAGCGGAAGCCTGGCGAGGGTGTCGGCCACGACCTGACTAACCACACAAGACTCTAGTCCAGGTTTATCGCCTATTCGGGTTCCATCCGCAAGGAGATCCGGCCGGGGTGTCGCTCATAGCCCCAAACGATGTGAGCAGGGTTCCCAAGCCCACCATTCGGGTGCCACTTGGTACACCGTGCCACCTGTGCCTAGTCTGTCCCAAGCCCACCCTGCTGGGTGCCACTCGGTAGAAAAATAACACTACATACAAACACCAGAAACTAGTTGTGACTCTTGGACAGAGATCAAGTCGGTTAATAAGTCGAGAGAGTCAATTAAGGATCCCAATGTGTGGTAGTATCGAGTCATTGGACAACATACATAGAACTCAGTGCTTAAGGACGGTTCCAGTGAGACAACCCATCATGTACTCCTACATGGCCTCTCACCGCTACCTTTACCAAATCGTGTTCACACCCTTCACTCTCAGCATCAGAACATAGAGCACTGCACTCCAATTCATTCCCAATGAATCAGACCTGACACACTCTAAGCAATAGCAGGCATAGCATGGTAGGAACACAACATGGCTCAATCAACTCCTACACATGCTAGTGGGTTTCAACTATTTACTGTGGCAATGACAGGTCATGCAGAGGAATGGGTTTAACTACCGCAGCACAAAGTAGCAGATGAATCGTTGTTGTCCTAATGCAATAACTGAGAGCAGGAGCGAGAGAGTAGGATTGTATCGGAATGAACAAGGGGTTTTGCTTGCCTGGGAGATCAACAAGGAAGGCACTGCTCCTCAGACAGGTACTCTGGAGCACTCTCCGGAGCAGGACCTATCGAGAAGGAACGGTGTCGACAATCAATACACAAGCATATGCAACAATATGATGCATGAACATGGCATGTAGATGTGATGCTGTTTGAGCTAATGCAACTAGCATTCTGTTTTAATGAAGTCCATTTGAACCAAGGGTTCAAATGCAACTCCAAACTTAACACTTATAAATGCCATTCATATGTTTTCACCTATACAGGAGGTTTAGGTTGGTTTGTCATGCATGAAACTAGTACAAATGGATAGATTGCATTTTTTTGATAATTTTTCATATATAAATTATTTCAATCTGAGCTACGGTTGAATTTCTATGATTTTTTGAAGTTTATATCATTTTTTGGAATTTCCTGATTTATATAATTCCAGAAATCATTATTGCGCCAGCATGAGGTCAGCACTGCATCAGCAGTCAACTTGGGTCAAACCTGACGTGTGGGGCCACATGTCAGTGACATAGTGGTTAAGCCCGGGTCAAACCCGCACTGACCAGGGTTTGACTTGGCCCTGAGGCCCACGGTCAGCGGCTGGTGGGGTGGTTTAGGCTGCGGGATTAGGCGCTAATGACAGCCACGTCGGCCTCGCCGGAGTTCGGCGGGCGACGACCTCGAGCCGCGGCGGTTCTTCACCAGAGTCGTTGTTCCGGCGTCCAGACGACACACGGAGAGGAGCTACGGGGAGCTGGCGGAGTGCCGCATCCAACGGTGCATGGGGTTTCGCCAGAGGTGGCCCAGAACGACGGCGGCGACGACGAGTGCAGCGGCCGGAGTTCGGCCATCGGGGTTTTGATGTTGCGGGGCACGGGGAGGCTGCGAGCGGGTCAGCGCGACTTGCCAGAGTGCACTGAGTGCAACAGCGAGCTGGGCTGCGGGCTGCGACGGCTGTGGCCACGACGGCGAGGAGCTGCGGCGGCGATGGCTTCGGTCATGGTGGAAATGACG
>NC_041385.1:405099734-405104794 GCF_002162155.2 Triticum dicoccoides | reverse complement strand
AGAGGGGAAACGGGGAGATGCTCACGGCGAACTTGAGGGGCTTGTCGGCGAGCTCGGGGACGCGCTGAAGACGGCGGGGCGGCGAAGACGATCTCCGGCGACCAGAGATGAAGACGGCGGCGATGGCGATTCTCCAGGGCCTCCCGAGGCGCGTGGCTAGACGGGGAGGTATCCGGCGATGTGGCGGAGCTTCTGGGCGCAGCGGCAGGGCGAGGGGTGGCCGGTGGCCGCGGTGGTGCTCGTCGGCGGCGGCGGGCACGTTCGGACGCGAGAGAGAAAGCGAGGGAGAGGAAAGGAGAGGACCGGGGGAGAGTGAGAGGGGTACGGGGCATCGGGTGGTGTCGCGTGGAGCATCCAGAGCAACGAGAGGGAGGACAGGCAGGCAGGAAGGAGGTGGTGGCGTGGCTGCGGCATGCCGGCCACGCAGCTGCTCCTACTGGCAGGAGCTTGAAGAAGCTCCTAGCAGTTGGGCTGGGCCGCCTGCTGGCTGGGCCGGCCTGCTAGGCCGCTGGGCTGCACAGGGGCTGCAGGTAAGTCTAGGTAGTCTCTTCTCCCTTTTATTTTTCTTTTCTATTTTCTGACATTTGTTTGGTTTAATAAAAATACTAAACCATTTTATATTCTTATGCCAATTTTTGTAGGGGCTAGTGACATTATCCAGAGCTCCTCAACAAATGGCATAATTTTTGGACATATATTATATATATAACAAATATATATCCAATGCAAATAATTATGCATTAATTCCAAATGCCCAAAATAAATACTTATGAGCTCCTAAAAATATTGGTTTGATTTTTATCTCTGTCCAATATTTTCAGAGAGCAACATGAACATTTTCTTGGACCTTTTTGGAGCAATTTTTATCTAGGTCATTTCCAGAGACGATTCTGAGGATTTCACAAATCCTCATTTCAAAATTAAATAGAATTTAAACATGATGCACACATGACTAGCTAGCCTTGAGCATACCAGAACTAGGGATGTGACAACAGGTGAACCACGTTAGCATGGAGGAGGTTGAAGCCCATCCAGATGCAGTAATAGGTAAGTTTTTGGTTAAGTCATTTACTGCAATCGTTCTTTTTTATACTGGTGCATCGCATTCATACATATCAAGGGCATTTGTGGATAAGTATAAACTGCCAACCCAAGCCCTTAGGTCACCCATGTTAGTAACCTCGCCAGGAGCAGAGTATATGGCTAGTCTATGGTGTGATCGGTTACCATTAAGGATTGGTAACTATGTGTTTCCCTCAGACCTAATAGTATTGGAATCGCAAGGACTAGATGTGATATTAGGCAAGGATTGGTTATCGAAGTATGGAGGGAACATTGAATGCGCCAGTAAGTCAATTTTGCTTACCACGCCAGAAGGAAGAAGGATCAAGTATGTATCCCGGCATGTGCCGAAGAGGACTCAAGTAAATTCCTTATCAGGAGTTGTACAGGAGGAAGTACCAGTGGTGAAGGATATCCCTGACGTATTTCCAGAGGAGTTGCCAGGCATGCCACCGGATAGAGACATTGAGTTCTTGATTGAGCTTTTGCCAAGCACATGACCAATATCAAATAGATCGTACAGGATGCCCGCAAAAGATTTGGAGGAAATTAAGAAGCATATAAAGGAGCTACTGGATAAAGGCTATATTCGCCCAAGTTCTTCACCTTGGGGACCGCCAGTGCTTCTAGTGGAGAAAAAGGATGGATCATTGAGGATGGTTGTTGATTATCGATGATTGAATGAAGTGACAATCAATAACAAGTACCCACTGCCGATGATTAATGACTTGTTTGACCAATTGCAAGGAGCTAAGGTACTTTCCAAGATCGATCTGTGATCAGGATACCACCAGTTGGAGATTTGAGAATAGGATATACCTAAGACGACTTTTACCACCAGGTACGGGCTGTATGAGTATACCGTTATGTCATTTGGTCTGACTAACGCACCTGCCTATTTCATGAACATGACGAACAAGGTCTTTATGGAGTTTCTGGATAAGTACGTCGTGGTGTTTATTGATGACATTTTGGTCTACTCAAAGAATGAAGAAGAGCATAAGGAGCATTTGCGTTTGGTACTTGGGAAGCTCAGAGAACATCAGCTATATGCCAAGTTCAGCAAATGTGAATTTTGGTTGAAGGAAGTTGGATTCCTCGGACATGTTATATCCGAAGAAGGAATAGCAGTAGACCCCACCAAGGTTGTCACTGTAACAAATTGGGAAGCCCCGACGTCAGTTGGAGAGATTCGGAGTTTCCTTGGACTCGCAGGATACCATCGGAGGTTCATTGAGAATTTCTAGAAGATAGCAAAGCCCATGACGGAGTTGTTGAAGAAGGACACCAAATTTAAATGGACTGAGGAATGTGAGGCCAGTTTCCAAGAGTTGAAGAAACGTTTGGTTACATCACCAGTGTTGATTCTGCCAGATCAGCGCAAGGATTATGAAGTATATTGTGACGCTTCTCGTTGAGGACTTGTAGCAGTGCTTATGCAGGAAGGAAGAGTTGTTTCTTACACCTCACGACAGCTTAAGCCCCATGAATTGAATTATGCCACACATGATTTGGAGTTAGCAGCCGTAGTGCATGGTTTGAAGATATGGAGACATTTCCTCATCGGAAACCATTGTGAGGTGTACATGGATCACAAGAGTTTGAAGTACAGTTTCACGCAGAAGGAGTTAAACCTCAGGCAAAGGAGATGGTTGTAGCTCATCAAGGATTATGATATGAGATTGCATTATCACCCCGGAAAGGCTAACGTGGTAGCCGATGCGTTGAGCCGCAAGAGCCATGTCAACACTCTCATGACCGGAGAGTTGCCAAAGGAGTTAGCCGAGGATCTTCGCGAGCTATGTTTGGAGATAGTTCCGAGAGGCTTGTAGCAGCATTGGAGATTCAGTCTACTTTGATGGATAAGATCAGAGAAGCTCAGAAAACTGACAAGCAGATTGCCGAGATAAAGGAGAAGATGATCAAAGGAAAAGCTAAAGGTTTTCGTGAGGATGAGCACGATACCATATGGTTTGAGGACCACGTTTATGTGCCTAATGACCCGGAGATCAGGAAGTTGATTCTACAAGAGGCCCATGATTCGCTGTATTCGATTCACCCAGGAAATACCAAGATGTATTTGGATTTGAAGGACACTTTCTGGTGGACCGGAATGAAGAAGGATATTGCAGAGTATGTAGCAGTATGTGATGTATGTTAGAGAGTGAAGGCAGAGCATGAGAAGCCATCAGGATTGCTACAGCCATTGCCGATACCTGAATGGAAGTGGGATAAGCTAGGCATGGATTTTATCATGGGATTGCCCAGGACTTGTTCAGGCTATGACTCGATATGGGTTGTAGTCGATCGTTTGACGAAGGTAGCTCATTTCATTCCAGTGAAGACCACTTACACCAGTCCTAAGTTGGCAAAGATATACATGACCAGGATCATATGTCTGCATGGAGTTCCGAGGAGCATTGTATCTGATAGAGGAACCCAGTTTACCTCAAAGTTCTGGAATCAGTTGCACGAAACTTTGGGTACCAGGCTAGAATTCAGTACAGCCTTTCATCCACAGACAGACGGACAGACAGAGAGAGTCAATCAGATTCTGGAGGACATGCTGAGAGCTTGTGTGCTAGATTATGGATCTAGTTGGGATGACAATTTGCAATATGCGGAGTTCTCTTACAACAACAGTTATCAATCCAGTTTGAAGATGGCCCTTTCGAAGCTCTGTACGGAAGGAGGTGCAGGACCCCATTGTTGTGGGATGAAGTTGGAGACCGCCAGTTGTTTGGACCAGATTTGATTAAAGAGTCTGAGTAGAAGGTGAAGTTGATTCGCGATAGGCTCAAGGTAGCCCAGTCTAGGTAGAAGAGCTACGTAGATTCTAAACGCAAGGAGACAGTTTATGAAGTTGGAGACAGAGTTTATCTTCGTGTATCTCCACTTCGAGGAGTTAAGCGCTTTGAATTAAGGGAAAGTTAGCGCCACGTTTTGTCGGACCATACAAAGTTTTGGAGCATATGGGAGAGGTTGCTTACAAATTGGAATTGCCCGAAGGATTGTCAGGAGTTCACGATGTGTTCCACGTTTCCCAGTTGAAAAGGTGCCACACAGAGATGGCTGATATACCGCAGAGAGATACAGTGCCAGTGGAAGCGATTCAGTTGGATAGTGATTTGACCTATGAGGAGAAACCAGTCAAGATTCTCGAATATGCCAGCCGAGTCACCCGCAGCAAGGTTATCAAGTTTTGCAAAGTTCAGTGGAGCCACCATACCGAAGATGAAGCCACCTGGGAGCGAGAGGAAGATCTACTGAAGTTCCACCCTTACCTATTTTCTAGCCAACCCGAATCTCAAGGACGAGATTCATCATAAGGGGGTAGGTTTGTAACATCCCAAATTTTCAATTTGGAATGTTATACATTAGATCATCATTGCATATTATATTTTATTGCATTTTGGCTTTATCCTAGAAATTCTCCTCAACTCAAGGACCCACGGAGAGAGTTGGGGATTTCGTTATTTTCATATTTGAGTTTTCTCAAATTTTGAAAATAGGATCATTTGATTTTAATTATTTTATCTTCAATTATTTCTATTATAAAAATATGAGAGAGGGAATAAAATGACTTTTCCAATATAAAGAAATATTGAGGGTTTAATACTAAAATCAAATAAGATTTTATTTCGGAGTTTTATCACTATTTTATTTGAATTAGGAAAAATGCGCGTTTTTCAAAATTGCATTTAGACCCCCAAATAAATGTTCATCTTGTCCGGCTCGATTTTAGAGGACAGGGGAAAAGTTATTTCAGGATTTTTGGAGTCCGTTTAGTATTTCTATTATTTGTTTTTCTGCGCGATTTTTTTTTAAAAAGTCAACCGACCTAACTGGGCCGTTTCTGTCCTCGACTCCGACCCGGCCGGGCCTTTAAAGCCTGAGGCGCCCGAGCCAGTCCGAGCCGTCCCAGCCCGGCCAAACACTAGCTCCGCCGCCGCCCTCGATCTGCGCCGCCGCCGCCGGTTGCCGCCGCCGCCGCCCGT
>NC_041385.1:404950415-405099254 GCF_002162155.2 Triticum dicoccoides | reverse complement strand
CGCCGCCGCCCATGCCATCGCTGCCCGTCCCGCCGCCGCCGCCCGCCTCTCCGGACCCCGCCGAGGTAGCCGCCGGACTTGCCGCCGCTGCCGCCGGTTTTCTTCGGAAAAACTGCTCGTTTTTTTTATAAAACCGCAGTTGATTTTTTTTCAATAGATCGATTTTATTTTTTCCCCGGTTTAGTTATTTAGCGGACGTTCGTTTGTACGTTCATTTTAACGAACGGTTTTCGTCGTTTAGCCGCAGACAGCGAACGTTCAGTCGTTAGCCTATTCGTCCGTTTTTCTTTTTCTCGGATTTTCCGCGATTATTTCTGATCGTGATTTCTGATCCGATTTTCGTTTTAGTATAACTTTTCGTTCGTTTATCGGAATCAGGCGATTCAAGTGCCTGGAGTTTCGTCTCGAAACCCTCTTTCCATTTAACCAACTCAAACAAGTTTTTGCTACTATAAAAATTTGACTTAGGTCCAGATTAGTAAACGAAGCTTGTTTCTTTCGCCGTTTGAGTTTCGTTGTTTCGTTTGATTTGATTCTTTTTGCAAACCGGAGTTCTTAAGTTGAACTTTCTGGTTAGATATATTATTTGAGTTTTACCTGTGCATTAGATGAGTGCTTATTGTAGGCTTGTTGTTTGCTATAGAGTACCCGGAGTGCGCCGCTTGCTACTTCGAATCTCTAGGTTTCATGGATCATCAGCAAGGCAAATAACACTTTGATCATACCTCTTTACTACCTAGTTTTATTGCATTAGATCAATCCTCTAACAATTGCATGATTAGGATCTGTTTAACATGTGGGTTATGGGAAGTAGATGAGGTAGTACCTATTACCCGTTTTATTATCAAACCTTTGGGAGTTACTTCTACGTTTGCTTATATTGCCATGCTATGCTAGTAGACGTGGATTGGGTGAGTGTATCCATGATAGATGTGAGATTGTTATTTAATTGTTTACTTAAGGTGGCAACTTAAATTCACATATGGGTGGATTGAGGCACCTGGGGAACCCAGTGTTGCCTGTATTTTTGGAAATCCCGGGGTACTGTGTGATTCTCCTATGGACCGCCACCCAGGCTCAAAGGGATCATGAGATTATTCATGCTAGAAACTTCCGTGTGCAACCGCAAGCTACTATGGTCTCTAGCATAGTTGAGTATGTTGTGTGACCTCTTTCAGTGGTAGACTAGCAGATGTTGGGGATGTAGGTTGGTACTGTCTACCCAGAGTAAAGAGTTAATGCTTCTGAAAGACTGTGTCTCGGTCATCCATTTCTCAAACACCATGTAGTGCGAGAAATCAAGCGGAGGAGATCGAGTCTTGCGAGGAAAAGTGCGCAAACCTCTGCAGAGTGTATAAACTAATCATGGTTAGCTGTGTCCCTGGTTATGGACATTTTGAGTATCTAGTACTTGGATTATCATGTGAATCTCATCATGTTACTTAATTTAATTCTGTTGGGTTAATGATAATGCTTAATTGGGATTGATTTGGAGGAACCTTCTCAATGTTTAACATCCACCATGATAGTTAAATAAAATTTATTCCTTTGTTGTAGGGAAAATTTGGCTTTATGCAAAACTGTAACCATAGAGCTTTCCATCAGCCATATATGCATGTAGTGATAAAATTACTCTATTCATTACTCTCTATGTGTTATATTGCTAGCATATTCCATGTGTTGACACATTTTCGGGATGCAACGCTCATGTTGCATACTTTTTAGATGACGAGTAAGGTGCCTTAGGTCATGATCTTATACTCAGTGATGCCGTTGGAGTTGATGGACTCGCTTATCTTCCAAGCCTTCCGCTGTTATCGTTATTAGATGGCCTTATGCCATATTTATTGTAATAAGTTCTCTTTTGAGTCATTCGATGTAATAAGTGTGTGATTGCTACTCTGTTATAAATCCTTCAAGTACTGTGCGTGTCAGCATTACCGATCCAGGGATGGCACTAATGCACAGAGATCAGACTGTTTGAGGTCTGGTCGCTACACTGGGTCGACAAAAAATTCATAATCCTTATCAGCAATAACAATAGTTGAAGTAGCAAACTCAGGATCACATTTCATTTTAGCATTCAGAGATCTTTCTTTATACTTGCACAGTAATTTCTCTAGATCATCTCTATCCTTACAAGCAAGAATATCTCTAGCTGCCTCCTCACTCATAGTATAACCTTCCAGTACCTTTGGCAATTCATATCTACGAGGACTAGTTCTAGTAAGTGTTTTAGTATTTTCAGTTTCAAGTTCTTCATCAGATTCAACAATATCATGTTGTCTTACTCTAGCAATTTGTTCATCAAGAAATTCACCTAGTGGCACATCATCATCAAGCAAGGTACTAGCATCATCATGAGTAGCATTCATAGCAGAAGTAGCATCATCAATAACTTGTGACATATCAGAATTAATAGCATGTTGTGGTGTTGCAAGTTTACTTATAACAGAAGGTGAATCTAAAGCAGAACTGGATGGCAGTTCCTTACCTTCCCTCGTCTTTGAGGGAAAAATAGTAGTCTTAGCATCCTTCAGATTCTTCATAGGGATAATATCATAATAATCCCAAATGACTCAACAAATATATCTATGCTCCCGGGCAACAGCGCCAGAAAAAGGTCTTGGTAACCCACAAGTATAGGGGATCACAACAGTTTTCATGGGTAGAGTATTCAATCCAAATTTGTAGATTCGACACAAGGGGAGCCAAAGAATATTTGAAGGTGTTAGCAGCTGAGTTGTCAATTCAACCACTCATGGAGATTAATTATCTGCGGCAAAGTGATTAGTAACACAATAGTATGATAGTTTTGATGATAGCAGCAATATTAACGGTAACAGTAACAGTGATAGCAGTGATATTGTAGCTGTAACGATCACAGTAGAAACCGTAGTAACTTAGCAAGAGCAGCATATGATAAATTCATAGGCATTGGATCAGTGACTCGTTGGATGATATTCATCATGAGGCAATTATATCCTAGGGCGATACAGCACTAGCTCCAGTTCATAAATATAATGTAGGCATGTATTTGTTGGAAATATGCTCCAGAGGCAATAATAAATGAGTTATTGTTATTATATTTCCTTGTTCATGATAATCGTTTATTATCCATGCTATAATTGTATTGATAGGAAACTCAGATACATGTGTGGGTACATAGACAACACCATGTCCCTAGTAAGCCTCTAGTTGACTAACTCATTGATCAATAGATGGTTATGGTTTCCTGACCATGGACATTGGATGTCATTGATAATGGGATCACATCATTAGGATAATGATGTGATGGACAAGACCCAATCCTAAGCATAGCACAAAGATCGTGTAGTTCGTATGCTAAAGCTTTTTTAATGTCAAGTATCATTACCTTAGACCATGAGATTGTGCAATTCCCGGATACCGTAGGAATGCTTTGGGTGTACCAAATGTCACAACGTAGCTGGGTGGCTATAAAGGTGCACTACGGGTATCTCCGAAAGTGTCTGTTGGGTTGGCACGAATCAAGACTGGGATTTGTCACTCCCTGTGACGGAGAGGTATCTCTAGGCCCACTTGGTAGGACATCATCATAATGTGCACAATGTGACCAAGGAGTTGATCATGGGATGATGTGTTACGGAACGAGTAAAGAGACTTGCCAGTAACGAGATTGAACAAGGTATCGGGATACCGACGATCGAATCTCGGGCAAGTACTATACCAGTAGACAAAGGGAATTGAATACGGGATTGATTGAATCCTCGACATCATGGTTCATCCGATGAGATCATCGTGGAACATGTGGGAGCCAACATGGGTATCCAGATCCCACTGTTGGTTATTGGCCGGAGAGTTGTTTCTGGTCATGTCTGCATGGTTCCTGAACCCGTAGGGTCTACACACTTAAGGTTCGGTGACGCTAGGGTTGTAGAGATATTAGTATGCGGCAACCCGAAAGTTGTTCGGAGTCCCAAATGAGATCCCGAATGTCACGAGGAGTTCCGGAATGGTCCAGAGGTAAAGATTTATATATAGGAAGTCCAGTTTCGGCCACCGGGAAAGTTTCGGGGGTCATTGGTATTGTACCAGGACCACCGAAAGGGTCATGGGGGTCCACCAGGTGGGGCCACCTATCTCGGATGGCCCCATGGGCTGAAGGGGCGTGGGAACCAGCCCCTGGTGGGCTGGTGCGCCCCCCCGTTGGGCCTCCCATGCGCCTAGGGTTAGAAACCCTAAGGGGTGGGGGCGCCTCCACTTGGCTTGGAGGCCAAGCTACCCCTAGGGCAGCCGCCCCCTCCCTAGATGGAATCTACTAGGGGACGACGCCCCCCTAGGCCCCTATATATAGTGGAGGGGAGGGAGGGCAGCGGCACCTGAGTCCCTGGTGCCTTCCTCCCTCCCGTGACACCTCTTCCTCCCCGCTTGCGCTTGGCGAAGCCCTGCCGGGATCCCGCTACTTCCACCACCACGTCGTCGTGCTGCTTGATCTCCATCAACCTTTCCTCCCCTTGCTGGATCAAGAAGGAGGAGATGTGTCTCCCAACTGTATGTGTGTTGAACGCGGAGGTGCCGTCCGTTCGGCGCTAGGATCATCGGTGATTTGGATCACGACGAGTACGACTCCATCAACCCCGTTCACTTGAGCGCTTCTGCTTAGCAATCTACAAGGGTATGTAGATGCACTCCCCTTCCCCTCGTTGCTAGATTACTCCATAGATTGATCTTGGTGATGCGTAGAAAATTTTCAATTTCTGCTACGTTCCCCAACTGTGGCATCATGAGCTAGGTCTATGCGTAGTTTCTATGCACGAGTAGAACACAAAGCAGTTGTGGGCGCCGATATTGTCAATTTACTTGCCGTTACTAGTATTATCTTGATTCAGCGGCATCGTGGGATGAAGCGGCCCGGACCGACCTTACACATACGCTTACGTGAGACAGGTTCCACCGACTGACATGCACTTGTTGCATAAGGTGGCTAGCGGGTGCCAGTCTCTCCCACTTTAGTCGGATCGGATTCGATGAAAAGGGTCCTTATGAAGGGTAAATAGCAATTGACATATCACGTTTTGGTTTTTGCGTAGGTAAGAAACGTTCTTGCTAGAAACCCATAGCAGCCACGTAAAACATGCAAACAACAATTAGAGGATGTCTAACTTGTTTTTGTAGGGTATGCTATGTGATGTGATATGGCCAAAAGAATGTGATGAATAATATATGTGTTGTATGAGATTGATCATATGCTTGTAATAGGAATCACAACTTGCATGTCGATGAGTATGACAACTGGCAGGAGCCATAGGAGTTGTCTTAATTTATTGTATGACCTGCGTGTCATTGAACAACGCCATGTAATTACTTTACTTTATTGCTAAACCGTTAGCCATAATAGTAGAAGTAATAGTTGGCGAGACAACTTCATGGAGACATGATGATGGAGATCATGATGATGGAGATCATGGTGTCATGCTGGTGACGATGATGATCATGGAGCCCCGAAGATGGAGATCAAAAGGAGCAAAATGATATTGGCCATATCATGTCACTATTTGATTGCATGTGATGTTTATCATGTTTATGCATCTTGTTTGCTTAGAATGACGGTAGTAAATAAGATGATTCCTCATAATAATTTCAAGAAAGTGTTCCCCCTAACTGTGCACTGTTGCGAAAGTTCGTTGTTTTGAAGCACCACGTGATGATCGGGTGTGATAGATTCTAACATTCACATACAACGGGTGTAAGCCAGATTTACACACGCGAAACACTTAGGTTGACTTGACGAGCCTATCATGTACATACATGGCCTCGGAAAACAAGAGACGGAAAGGTCGAGCATGAGTTGTATGGTATATACGATCAACATGAAGATGTTCACCGATGATGACTAGTCCGTCTCACGTGATGATCGGACACGGCCTAGTTGACTCGGATCATGTAATCACTTAGATGACTAGAGGGATGTCTATCTGAGTGGGAGTTCATAAGATGAACTTAATTATCCTAAACATAGTCAAAAGGTTTTTGCAAATTATGTCGTAGCTCGCGCTTTAATTCTACTGTTTTAGATATGTTCCTAGAGAAAATTCAGTTGAAAGTTGATAGTAGTGATTATGCGGACTAGGTCCGTAAACTGAGGATTGTCCTTGTTGCTTCGTAGAAGGCTTATGTCCTTAATGCACCGCTCGGTGTGCTGAACCTCGAACGTCGTCTGTGGATGTTGCGAACATCTGACATACACGTTTTGATAACTACGTGATAGTTCGGTAATGTTAAATGGTTTAGAGTTGAGGCGTCGAAGACGATTTCGAAACGTCGCAAAACATGTGAGATGTTTCAAGAGCTGAAATTGGGATTTCAGGCTCATGCCCACGTCAAGAGGTATAAGACCTCCGACGAGTTTCTTAGCCTGCAAACTAAGGGAGAAAATTTCAATCGTTGAGCTTGTGCTCAGATTGTCTAAGTACAACAATCACTTGAATCGAGTGGGAGTTAATCTTCCAGATGAGATAGTGATGTTTCTCCAAAGTCATTTCCACCAAGATACTAGAGCTTCGTGATGAATTATAACATATCAGGGATACATATGATGATCCTTGAGCTATTCATGATGTTTGACACTGTGAAAGTAGAAGTCAAGTAGGAGCATCAATTGTTGATGGTTAGTTAAAACCACTAGTTTCAAGAAGGGCAAGGGAAAGAAAGGGATACTTCATGAAACGACAAATCAGTTGCTGCTCGAGTGAAGAAACCCAAAGTTGAACCCAAGCCCGAGACTAAGTGCTTCTGTAATAAGAGGAACAGTCACTGAAGTAGAACCACCCTAGATACTTGGTAGATGAGAAGGCTGGCAAGGTTGACAGAAGTGTGTATTGGACATACATTATATTAAATGTGTACTTTACTAGTACTCCTAGTAGCAGCAGGGTATTAGATACCGGTTCGGTTGCTAAGTGTTAGTAACTCGAAATAAAAGGCTACAGAATAAACGGAGACTAGCTAAAGGTGAGATGACAATGTGTGTTGGAAGTGTTTCCAAGGTCGACGTGATCAAGCATCGCATGCTCCCTCTACCATCGAGATTGGTGTTAAACCTAAATAATTGTTATTTGGTGTTTGCGTTGAGCATAAATATGATTGGATTATGTTTATCGCAATACGATTATTCATTTAAGGAGAATAATGGTTACTCTATTTATTTGAATAATACCTTCAACGGTCTTGCACCTAAAATGAATGGTTTATTGAATCTCGATCATAGTGATACACATCTTCGTGCCAAAAGATATAAGATAGTAATGATAGTACCACATACTTGTGACACTGCCACTTAAGTCATATTGGTATAAAACGCATGAAGAAGCTCCATATTGATGGATCTTTGGACTCACTCGTTTTTGAAAAGATTGAGACATGTGAACCATGTCTATTGGTATATGCGCATGAAGAAACTCCATGCAGATGGACCGTTTGGACTCACTTGATTTTGAATCACTTGAGACATCCAAATCATACCACATGGGCAAGATGACTGAAAAGCCTCGTTTTCAGTAAAATGGAACAAGAAAGCAACTTGTTGGAAGTAATACATTTGATGTATGCAGTCCAATGAGTGCTGAGGCACGCAGTGGATATCATTATGTTCTTACTTCACAGATGATTTGAGTAGATACTGAGTATATTCACTTGATGAAACACAAATCTGAATTGTTGAAAGGTTCAAGTAATTTCAGAGTGAAGTTGGAGATCATCGTGACAGGAGGATAAAAATGTCTATGATATGATCATAGAGATGAGTATCTGAGTTACGAGTTTGGCATACAATTAAGACATTGTGGAAATGTTTCACAACCAATACCGCCTGGAACACCATAGTGTGATGGTGTGTCCAAACATTATAACTGCACCCTATTGGATACGGTGCATACCATGATGTCTCTTATCGAATTACCACTATCGTTTATGGGTTAGGCATTAGAGACAACCACATTCACTTTAAATAGGGCAACACGTAATTCTGTTGAGATGACACTGTATGAACTATGGTTTAGAGAAACCTAAGCTGTCATTTCTTAAATGTTTGGGGCTGCGACGCTTATGTGAAAAAGTTTCAGGTTGATAAGCTCGAACCCAAAGTGGATAAATGCATCTTCATAGGACACCCAAAACAGTTGGGTATACCTCCTATTTCAGATCTGGAAGCAAAAATGATTGTTTCAAGAATCGGGTCCTTTCTCGAGGAAAAGTTTCTCTTGAAAGAATTGAGTGGGAGGATGGTGGAGACTTGATGAGGTTATTGAACCGTCACTTCAACTAGTGTATAGCAGGGCACATGAAGTCGTTCCTATGGTGCCTGCACCAATTGAAGTGGAAGCTGATGATAGTGATCATGAAACTTTAGATCAAGTCACTACCAAACCTCGTAGGACGACAAGGATGCGTACTACTTCAGAGTGGTACGTAATCCTGTCTTGGAAGTCATGTTGCTAGACAACAATGAACCTACAAGCTATGGAGAAGCGATGGTGGGCCCGGATTCTGAAGAATGGCTCGAGGCCATAAAATCCGAGAGGATCCATGTGTAAAAACAAAGTATAGACTTTGGAAGAACTACTTGATGGTCGTAAGGCTATTGGGTATAGATGGATTTTAAAAGGAAGATGGACAATGATGGTAAGTATCACCATTAAGAAAGCTCGACTTGTCGTTAAGATGTTTTCTGACAAGTTCAAGGAGTTGACTATGGTGAGGCTTTCTCACTCGTAGCGATGCTAAGAGTATGTTGGAATTGGATTAGCAGTTACTGCATTATTTATGAAATCTTGCAGATAGGATGTAAAAACATTGTTTCCTCGACAATTTTCTTGAGGAAAGGTTGTATGTGATGCAACCAGAAGGTTTTGTCAATCCTGAAAGATGCTAACAAGTATGCAAAGCTCCAGCAACCATTCTAAGGACTGGAGTAAGCATCTCGGAGTTGTAATGTACACTTTGATGAGATGATCAAATATTTTGGGTTTGTACAAAGTTTATGAGAAACTTGTATTTCCAAAGAAGTGAGTGGGAGCACTATAGAATTTCTGATGAGTATATGTTGTTGACTATTGTTGATTAGAAATGATGTAGAGTTTCTGGAAAGCATATAGGGTTATTTGAAAAGTGTTTTTCAATAGAAAACCTGGATTAAGCTGCTTGAACATTGAGCATCAAGATCTATAAGGATAGATCAAAAACGCTTAATGGTACTTCCGAATGAGCATATACCTTGACATGATCTTGAAGGTTTTCAAGATGGATCAGTCAAAGAAGGAGTTCTTGCCTGAGTTGTAAGGTATGAAGTTAAGACTTAAAGCTCGACCACGGCAGAAGAAAGAGAAAGGTCGAATGTCGTCCCCTATGCCTTAGCCATAGGCTCTATACAGCATGCCATGCTTTGTACCGCACCTGATATGTGCCTTGCCACGTGTCTGGCAAGGGGGTACAAGTGTGATCCAGGAATGGATCATTGGACAGCGGTCAAAATTGTCCATGGAGTAATAAGGACATGTTTCTCAATTATGGAGGTGATAAAGAGTTCGACGTAAAGGGTTACGTCGATGCAAGCTTTAACACCTATCTGAATGACTCTGAGTAGCAAACCGGATACGTATAGTGGAGCAACCATTTGGAATAGCTCCAAGTGGAGCGTGGAAGCAGCATTTACAATATGACCTAGAGATTTGCGAAGTACATACGGATCTGAATGTTACTGACCCGTTGACTAAAACCTCTCTCACAAGCAAAACATGATCAAACCCCAGAACTCTGTGAGTGTTAATCACATGGCGATGTGAACTAGATTATTGACTCTAGTGCAAGTGGGAGACTGTTGGAAATATGCTCTAGAGGCAATAATAAATGAGTTATTGTTATTATATTTCCTTGTTCATGATAATCATTTATTATCCATGCTATAATTGTATTGATAGGAAACTCAGATACATGTGTGGGTACATAGACAACACCATGTCCCTAGTAAGCCTCTAGTTGACTAGCTCGTTGATCAATAGATGGTTATGGTTTCCTGACCATGGACATTGGATGTCGTTGATAATGGGATCACATCATTAGGAGAATGATGTGATGGACAAGACCCAATCCTAAGCCTAGCACAAAGATCGTGTAGTTCGTATGCTAAAGCTTTTCTAATGTCAAGTATAATTTCCTTAGACCATGAGATTGTGCAATTCTCGGATACCGTAGGAATGCTTTGGGTGTACCAAACGTCACAACATAACTGGGTGGCTATAAAGGTGCACTACGGGTATCTCCGAAAGTGTCTATTGGGTTGGCACGAATCAAGACTGGGATTTGTCACTCCGTGTGACGGAGAGGTATCTCTGGGCCCACTCGGTAGGACATCATCATAATGTGCACAATGTGACCAAGGAGTTGATCACGGGATGATGTGTTATGGAACGAGTAAAGAGACTTGCCGGTAACGAGATTGAACAAGGTATCGGGATACCGACGATCGAATCTCGGGCAAGTACTATACCGGTAGACAAAGGGAATTGAATACGGGATTGATTGAACCCTCGACATCATGGTTCATCTGATGAGATTATCGTGGAACATGTGGGAGCCAACATGGGTATCCAGTTCCCGCTGTTGGTTATTGGCCGGAGAGTTGTCTCTGTCATGTCTGCATGGTTCCCGAACCTGTAGGGTCTACACACTTAAGGTTCGGTGACGCTAGGGTTGTAGAGATATTAGTATGCGGTAACCCAAAAGTTGTTCGGAGTCCCGAATGAGATCCCGCATGTCACGAGGAGTTCCGAAATGGTCCAGAGGTAAAGATTTATATATAGGAAGTACAGTTTCGGCCACCGGGAAAGTTTCGGGGGTCATCGGTATTGTACCAGGACCACCGGAAGGGTCATGGGGGTCCACCGGGTGGGGCCACCTATCCTGGAGGGCCCCATGGGCTGAAGGGGCATGGGAACCAGCCCCTGGTGGGCTGGTGCGCCCCCCTTGGGCCTCCCATGCGCCTAGGGTTAGAAACCCTAAGGGGTGGGGGCACCTCCACTTGGCTTGGAGGCCAAGCCACCCCTTGGGCAGCCGCCCCCCCCTCCCTAGATGAGATCTACAAGGGGCCGGCGCCCCCTAGGCCCCTATATATAGTGGAGGGGAGGGAGGGCAGCCGCACCTGAGTCCCTAGCGCCTCCCTCCCTCCCGTGACACCTCTTCCTCCCCGCTTGCGCTTGGCAAAGCCCTGCCGGGATCCCGCTACTTCCACAACCACGCCGTCGTGCTGCTGGATCTCCATCAACCTCTACTCCCCTTGCTGGATCAAGAAGGAGGAGATGTCTCTCCCAACTGTATGTGTGTTGAACGCGGAGGTGCCGTCCGTTCGGCGCTAGGATCATCGGTGATTTGGATCACAACGAGTATGACTCCATCAACCCCGTTCACTTGAACGCTTCCTCTTGGCGATCTACAAGGGTATGTAGATGCACCCCCCTTCCCCTCGTTGCTAGATTACTCCATAGATTGATCTTGGTGATGCGTAGAAAATTTTAAATTTCTGCTACATTCCCCAACAGTATTCCGTAAATAGTCATACGTGCTTATGGAAAGAACTTGCATGACATCTTTTGTCCTACCCAGTGGGGTCCTATTGGAAACTAAGGGATATTAAGGCCTCCTTTTAATAGAGAACTGGAACAAAGCATTAACACACGGTGAATATATGAACTCCTGAATCTACGGTCATCACCGGGAGTGGTCCCAACTATTGTCACTCCGGGGTTGCCGGATCATAACATGTAGTAGGTGACTATAACTTGCAAGATCGGATCTAGAACATGATAATAAGGTGATAACATAAACAGTTCAGATCTGAAATCATGGCATCCGAACCCAAAGTGACAAACATTAAGCATGGCAAAGTCAAAGCAACATCAATCTCAGAACATAGTGGATACTAGGGATCAAGCCCTAACAAAACTAACTCGATTACATGATGAATCTCATCCAACTTCTCACCGGCCAGCGAGCCTACGAAGGAATTACTCACTCCCGGTGGGGAGCATCATGGAATTTGCGATGGAGATGTGTTGGTGATGACAAAGATCGAAGATCCCCCTCTCCGGAGCCCCAAACGGACTCCAGATCTGGCCTCCCAAGGAAGAACATGGCTTGGCGGTGTCCCCGAGGAAGAAGATGGGATTTTATAGCGTCGGTTTGAGGGTCACCGAGGCCACCAGGTGGGCAGCACCCACCAGGGTGCGCCCTGTTGGGTTGTGCCCACCCAGGTGCCTGTCACACCCTAGCTAGTTCATGCTTTAGAGTGTTGCATCATGTCTATTCTTTCATTAGAAACCTGAAATGGGGATGACAGAACCCCCAACCCCTCTGAAACCAACTAGGGTTCACTAAAAACTTTTTCAATGAACCTGAAATGCCCTTCTAAAATGCCCATCATTTTTGTCTTGGTTCATAACCTCTGCCAGAAGTGATGCACATTTTCCTAGGCCATCTTAGGGTCTTTGAATTAAATCATAGATATTTGAATTTGGGCATTTAAAATTATATAAAATATTTCAAATGCTCAAATATCTCCAAACTAAAATGTTTCATGTTGGAAATAATCCAACTATGGACCAGGAGTAGTTTGGTGATTTTAGGAGTTGCCTAAGTATTTTTAATAATTCAACAAAGTTGCAGAGGAATTAAAAAACAAAAAACAGGGAATAACAGAAAACTTACCTGGCGCCCAGCACCCGGCCCACCTGCCGGCCCAGCCCAGCGCCGCGCCAGCGAGCTGCTTGCCGGCCAGGCAGGCAGGCAGGTGCCCGACGGCAGCCGTAGCATGCGCCACGCAGCTGGCCGTCGCCTTGCTTCACCTCCTCGCCTCGTTGCTGGATGGATGAACTCCACGTCGAGCCATGAACCCCCAGGACACCTCCATTCTCCCCCAACTCCTCTCTCTCGCGTTCCCCTGCCATGGCCGACGCCATCGCCGCCACCCCCTCGCCGTAGCCACGCCCTCCGTCACCCCCACGCCGTGCCGCCGTGTCCAGGAGCTCCGCCACCCTCCTCTCCTTCGAGCAAGCCGAGCCCCGAGCGCTCGCAAGGCCCGAGTCCACCGCATCGACCTCGACCGAACCGCCATCGCCGGAGATCCCCTTCAACGCCGTCGTCGCTCCGGCCCGTCCCCGGCCGCACCAAGTGTTTCGTCGAACTCCCTGTGAGCTTGGCCATCTTCCCCTCCCTTCTTTTCTTGCCCCCGAGCTATGTAGTGACCTCCCGGAGCTCAACCGCACCCACCTCCGCGGAGCTCGTCGCCGACGTGCTCCCGGTCACCCTCCGTCCACCACTTGGTGTCCATCGTGCTCACCACGTCACGTAGCACCTAACCAACTACTCCCCGCACCACACCGACCCCTCTAGCCTCAAGTTCGCCTTCGGCCGAACTCCAGTGGCCGCCAAAGTCGTCGCCGGCGCCAACTCCGGCCACCCCGACCCCAACGGACTCCACCAAGAGCTGCGGCTCCTCCTCAGCTCCACTCCGATGGCCTTTGCGACTCGTTTGGTTGCCGGAACGGCCAAAACCACTTCCGCCGCTGCGTCGGGCTCGCCGGCGGCTAAACGCCGGTGCAGCCGACCTGGCTTTGACCGCGGGTGGGCCCTGGTTGACCCCGATGAGTCAATGACAGGTGGGGCCCAACCCTGTTAACTAAATAGGTTTAGTTTTAATTAAACTTTAACTAAACTAATTACCCTGACACCCTGGACCCACAGTCAGGTTTGACCTGGACGTCTCCGTTGACCCTGACGTCATTCTGACGCATGGCTGACGCAATAAATTAATTTCTGGATTTATTCTAATATAGGAAATTCCATAATATAGTTTAAACTTCAAAAATTCATAACTTTTAATCTGTAACTCCAAATCAAACAAGTTATATATGAAAAATGATCAGAAAAATCCAATCTATCCGTCTGTACTGTTTTCATGCATGATTAAACAATTTAACTTGATGTTTAATGCAGAACAAGATAAAACACTTTAAAGGGCCATGTATGAGTTTGAAATTTGAATCTTTGGTTCAAATTGGTTCAAACCCTTCTGGTCTTAGTTGCATTAGCCCAACACACTCATATTGCCATGTTCCATGCATGCATCATATTGTCGCACATTGTTTGGTGATGGCTGTGTATCGGTGTTCTTTGCGGCAGGTTCTGCCTCCGAGGAGTACCGTGATTACCCTAGCGAAGAACCATATCAGTGCATCGAACCATCAGGCAAGCAACCAACCATTTGATCATATCGATACAATCCCATGTTCTCGCTCCTGCTCTCTTTTACTGCATTAAGACAACGCGTTTCAAACTGCTGTGTGCTACGGTAGTTGAACCCATTTCCTCTGCATGACCTGTCATTGCCACAGTAACTAGATGAAACCCACTAGCATGTGTAGGAGTTGATTGAGCCATATGTATGTGTTGTTCCTACCTTGCTATGCCTGCTATGCTTAGAGTCGTGTCAGGTCTGGTTCATCTGGGTGATGGGCTAGAGTGAAATGATTATGTCGGTAATGAGAGTGGTGTGGTGAACACGATTTGGTAAAGGTATCGATGAGAGGCCATGTAGGAGTACATGGTGGGTTGTTTCATTGAAGCCGTCCTTAAGCACTGAGATCTGTATGTGTGATTTAAGATTCAGCTACTACCATTCATTGGGCCCAAAACCAATGGACCCTCTCGACTTCTTAATTACCCTAGTTCTCTGTCCAGGAGTTGCAAGTAGTTTCTGGTGTTTGTAGCCTACTGGAGGCCGTGGACAGCGCTGACCATAGGGGTGGGCTGTGATGTGGTAGGTACGTGGCCGGGTATGTCGGGCACCCGTTAGGTGTCTCGGAACCCTGTTCACATCGTTTGGGGCTGTGAGCGAAACCTCGGCCGGATCTCCTCATGGATGGAACCCGAATATGCGATAAACCTAGACTAGAGACTTAGGTGATTAGGTAGGTCGTGGCCGACACCCACGTTGGGCTTCCGCTTGAAGGTTGCCGAGTACATGTCGTGTAAACGACGGTAAGTGGTGAGAGCGTGTATGAAGAAGTACACCCCTGCAGGGTTATCATGATCTATTCGAATAGCCGCATCCGCGGTAAAGGACTACTTGGTTGCCTATACAGTTCATAGACAAGTAAATGGAAACTACTAAAAGCCTCAAGATAAGTGCGAGTGCCGAGGATGGCTCTTCCGTAGGAAGACGGAGGTGGATCCTCGGTAGTGTATTGAAGTGGTGAGTAGTGGACTCGTGTGTGCAAAACCATTTCAAGTTGGAGTCTCGTAGGATAGCCTAGCCAAGAGTCAAAGCTGGCTTGCTGCAATAACCCCACCAACCCTTCTTGATAATGTGCATGTATGTAGGATCTAATGTAAGTCTTGCTGAGTACCTTTGTACTCATGTTGCTATAATTTACATTTTTACAGAAGACGCTGCAACCCCTTCTGATGGGTTCTTCGTAGACGTTGACATCAATGAGTAGGCTAAGGCCTAGGTGGTGATCCTGAGCTTGTGAAGGACCACGTAGTATAACTAGGCTTTCCAAGCCTCTTTTATTTTACTAGTTGTCTGTACTCAGACAAGTTACTTCCGCTGTTGGTTTGTATGACTATATGACTTGAATGCTGGGTAGTGTGACCCGTACTTATGTGTATGTTATGTATGGCTCTCTGAGCCTTAAATAAAGTACTTGTGTCGTAGAGTCATGTTGTGATGCCTTGTTGTATTTGCACATATCGAGCATATTGTGTGTATGATTGAAATGCTTGGTATGTGTGGGATCTGACTATCTAGTTGTTTATCTTTAGTAGCCTCTCTTACCGGGAAATGTCTCCTAGTGTTACCACTGAGCCATGGTAGCTTGCTACTGCTCCGGAACACTTAGGCTGGCCGGCATGTGTCCTTCTTCGTTCCTGTGTCTGTCCCTTCGGGGAAATGTCACGCATTGAGTACCGGAGTCCTGCTAGCCCGCTACAACCCGGTTTACCGGAGTCCTGCTAGCCCAGTGCTACAACCCGGACCCACTTGCTGATGACCAACACGTTCGTTGCTGGGTCATGGATGCCTGTCCCTGTAAGTCTGTGCCACTTTGGGTTTACGACTAGCCATGTCAGCCCGGGCTCCTTATCATATGGATGCTAGCGACACTATCATATACGTGTGCCAAAAGGCGCAAACGGTCCCGGGCAAAAGTAAGACGACACCCTGGGAATACCGTGCGTGAGGCCGCAAAGTGGTATGAGGTGTTACATGCTAGATCTATGTGGCATCGAGTCGGGGTTCTGACAGCGTTGGCATCAGAGCCGGACTGCCTGTAGGTTCTCCAAGCCAAACTGGTCGATGTTGAGTCTAGAAATTCTTTAGTTATATGTAGGGGAATTGTTTGTGGGTTGGAACGTAAGGCTCTTTTTACTCCTTTATCTTATGACATTCTGATCTGAGTCATTCTATTCTTCTACCGGGGGTTAAGGAATTAGGATCTTTTCTCTCTATCAGGTTCACGTGTTACTAATCAGTAGTACCTTATAGGTTTGATGGATACAAGCCTAATTCAGTTCTACTACCACATTATGTTGCTAGGATGGACTCAGAACTTTGATATGATGTTGTTGAGTGTGTATGAAATCCTTTGTCAAATGTCTCAAAATCCTTTTTGAGCATTTACAGCTGTTATGCTGTCGAAATTTTGCTAGAAATTCTAATGCCTTTGCATTATGGTTGTGCTTCCAGATGGCCACTCACGACCTCAATCAAGTGGTTCGCCTGACTCGATGCTTAGATGTACCCGGCCATACTGCCATGTTGGTCAGGGTAATGACTGAGGCTGGATACCGTTGGTATCCTGAGTACACGGTCGAAGAGCAATTTCGAGACTTTAATCAAAGCCAGTATCTTTGCACTGTCAGGATATTTCCATCTTATCCTGGATCCACCGAGCCCCTTCACTACTCTTATGGACTCGGGGTTACTATCGAGATGGCTGTGCAGGATGCCGCCTACTCTATGATGACCATCATGCGAGTCAGGACTGGCCTATTTCGGGACTCTGATTTCCGGTATATGCCAGCATCACTTCTGGGAGCACAAGGGTATCTCCAGGCTATCTATGCTGACCCCACTCAGGAGGATTCACGGACTCGCACCACTGCTGAGATGCTCGAGGATAAGGACCGTGAAAATCGGGCCTTGAGGCTAGAGCTTTTCAATACCCGTGCTGACCATTGGGCCACGTTCACTCGGTTTGCACCGGCTGTGCAAGCTGGATATTCGGATATGCGCGATCTCTATCCTGTGAGATCTGCTCTGCCAGATGTGATGGGTTGGCGTGATGTAGGAGGCATCACCCCACCTCGTGGTCCCCGCAGGCCACCGTTTGTTGGTCCAAGACCTCATCCTAGCCCCTATGGTCCACAAGCTCCGCGAGATCGTCTGTTTCCGGATGATCATGTTGAGCTTCCAGGCTATGGAGGTGACTTCTACGAGGACTACTACGGATCAGTCTGAGTTAGTGGTAGTATCACTAGTTCGTACTAGCTGTGTCGTCTATCGTCCTGCGTGACTCGTGGGATATGACCTAATTTGTACCGCCTTCCGGAGGTGTAGAAAAATAATGTATAGGAGCTCGGAGTGCCTCCGATGTGATGTAATCTTCCTTTCACCGTAATAGTACCTTGTTTGGTTTGGTACTAAACCTTGTATGGTGTGTATGACGATGGAATAAAAGAAGCAGTTTCTGTATCTACCATGTCATACGGATGATCATCTTGCATTCCGAGTTATTCCTTACATTCTGTATTCTATGTCGGAATCTTATCATTCTGACTAAATCATTGTCTTGTTTACCTAGGATGGTCAACACGCGCAATAACCCTGCTTCCCAAGAGCAGGCCGAAGGCAGTGAAGTCGGGAATGCAAACCTGCCTCACCCTCCTTCCCTAGCCGAAGTTATGCTGGAAGCCGAGAGAAACAAGCGGGAGACCAACCGTTTGTTGGAGCGTATTGAACAGAACACAGCACACCATCAGAGAAATAACTTGGTGTCACTCAGTGATTTCATCAAGTTACATCCACCCACGTTCCACCACTCCGTCGAGCCTCTCGACGCTGATGGCTGGCTTCGCAGTATTTCTCACAAACTGCGTTCTGCGCTAGTAGCTGAGGCTGACAAGGTCACCTTTGCTGCATATCATCTTGAAGGCCCCGCCAGTCTCTGGTGGGAGAATTATGGAGCTATGCGCCCAGCGGACCATGTCACTACTTGGGCTGAATTCAGCGAGGCTTTCCGTGAACATCACATTCCGGAGGGTCTCATGGACCGTAAACATGAGGAATTTTGCAGTTTCACTCAAGACCGACTCTCTGTGGATGCTTACAGCAGGGAGTTCGGTAACCTCGCAACTGAGGAAGTTTCTACTGATGCCAAGAAGCAAGCAAGGTTCCGTAAGGGACTTAGTCCTGAGCTTCGCCGCGACCTCCGTCTGCATGAGTGCACATCTTTTCAGAAGCTTGTTAACAAGGCCATCAGTGCTGAGACTGGTCAGACTGATTATGACGCAACACGCAAGCATGGCCGTGACGTGGGTTCCTCATCCGGTGCTGGTCCTCAGAAGCGCCGCGTGTGGGTGCCTAACACTGCCCTGCCACCCAGGTTCACACCGAGGCCATCCTTCCAGGCGCCTCGCCCCGTTCAACAGTTTGCACCAGCCAAGCCCTATGGTGGTCCAACCAACAATGCTCCTCCACGCACCAGTTCCGTGACTTGTTTTAAGTGTGGGGAATCTGGCCAATATATGCACGAGTGTCCCTAGACCAACCCCAACCAATCTGCTAAAGCTGTTGGCCGTGGCAAGCCGACAGGGAAAGTGTTCCACGCCAAGCCGGCCACCGCTGCATGTGGCCATGTCAACTGTATCTCTGCCGAAGAAGCTCAAGAGGATCCCAACATCGTTCTCGGTACGCTCCTTGTTAATTGCCACCCGGCATCTGTTCTTTTCGATACAGGAGCATCTCATTCATTTATATCCGAGAACTATCCTCGCTTGCATAACATCGCATTCTGTGACATGCCTTCTACCATGGAGATTTCCACTCCCGGTTCTAGATGGCAAACCTCCAGGGTAAGTCATGGAAATGAAATCCAAGTCGACAGACTTGTTTTCCTTGCATCTTTGATAGCTCTCAAATCTTCAGATATTAATATCATCTTGGGTATGGACTGGATGTCAGCCCATCATGCCAAAATTGATTGCTTCTCTAGAACTGTTCAACTCACCCATCCTTCGGGGAAGATAGTCAATGTCTTGACCCGAATAGCCAAGCGACAGTTATATTCTCTTAACGCCAGCCCTTTGCCAGACCTTGAGGACGTTCCGGTAGTCCGTGACTTTCCGGATGTCTTCCCAGAGGAATTGCCAGGTGTTCCACCTGACAGGGATGTTGAGTTCGTAATAGACCTCATTCCAGGAACCGTCCCGATTGCTAGAAGACCCTATAAGATGGCACCACTAGAACTAGCCGAGCTTAAGAAACAACTCGATGAGTCCTTGAAAAAGGGTTTCATCCGACCTAGTTCATCTCCGTGGGCTTGCCCCGTCCTCTTCGTCAAGAAGAAGGATGGTACGGACCGGATGGTTGTAGATTATCGACCTGTCAATTTGGTCACAATCAAGAACAAATATCCGCTCCCCAGGATCAACGACCTGTATGATCAGCTCGCTGGATCCTCAGTCTTCTCCAAAATGGATTTGAGGTTGGGCTACCATCAAATCAAAATCAGGAACGGGGACATTCCTAAAATGGCCTTTGTTACTCGTTATGGCCAATATGAGTACACTGTCATGTCCTTCGGTTTAACCAACGCTCCAGCCACCTTTTCTCGGTTAATGAACTCAATCTTCATGGAGTATTTGGATAAATTCGTCATGGTTTACCTCGATGATATACTCATCTACTCCAAGAACGAGGAAGAACATGCCGAACATCTAAGGCTAGTGTTGAAGAAACTTCGAGAGCATCGTCTTTATGCCAAATTTTCTAAATGTGAATTTTGGTTGTCAGAAGTGACCTATCTGGGTCATGTAATATCTGGTAAAGGTATTGCTGTTAACCCTGAGCGAGTTCAAGCCGTCCTTAATTGGACTCCACCTGAATCGGTCAAGCAAGTTCGGAGTTTCCTTGGCCTAGCGAGCTATTGTCGTCGCTTTGTCGAGAACTTCTCCAAAGTTGCTAAATCTCTAACCGAACTCCTCAAGAAAGATAAAAAGTTCGAATGGACTCCACAATGTGAGCACAGCTTTCAGGAACTGAAAAGACGCCTGACATCTGCTCCCATACTGGTACCGCCAGATTTCTCTAAGGACTTTGTTATCTACTGCGACGCCTCGCGACAAGGACTAGGCTGTATTCTCATGCAAGATCGACACGTAATTGCTTACGCTTCAGGGCAATTGCACCCACATGAGGAGAATTATCCTACTCATGATCTAGAGCTTGCAGTTGTAGTCTATGCACTTAAAACCTGGCGACATTACCTCCTCGGTAATCATTGCGAAATATTCACTGATCACCAAAGTCTGAAGTACATCTTCACCCAACCGGATTTGAATCTCAGGCAAAGACGTTGGGTCGAGTTGATCACACATTTCGACTTAGGGATAACTTACACCCCAGGGAAAGCCAACGTCATGGCTGATGCGCTAAGTCGTAAATCTTATTGTAACAACCTGATGTTACAACAAAGTCAACCACTTCTCCATGAGGAATTTCGGAAGCTTAACCTTCACATTGTTCCTCAAGGATTCCTTTCCACCATGGTGGCGAAACCTACCCTTATGGATCAGATCATCAAAACACAGAAGGTAGATCCGGGAATTTCCCGCATCAAGAGAAACATCAAGAAATGAGTTGTGAATTGTTTCTCCATTGATGATCAAGGGGTCGTATACTTCGGGAATCGGCTAGTGGTTCCCAAGGTGCGAAACCTGAGGCGATTGATCCTTAAGGAAGCTCATGATTCTCCTCTCACCATTCATCCCGGTAGCACTAAGATGTATCAGGACCTACGCCAGAGGTTCTGGTGGACTAGGATGAAGAGAGAAATTGCTAAGTATATTGCTAATTGCGACGTCTGCCGTCGTGTAAAAGCAGAGCATCAACGGCCTGCTGGCACCCTTCAACCCCTAGCTATTCCTGAATGGAAATGGGATAAAATTGGTATGGATTTCATTACCGGTTTTCCCAGGACCAAGAGAGGGAATAATGCTATCTTCGTCGTTGTCGATCGTCTTTCCAAAGTGGCCCATTTCTTACCTGTTCCTGAGAGTATAACTGCTAGTCAGTTAGCAGACTTGTACATCTCCCGAATAGTGTCTCTCCATGTTGTTCCTTTGGAAATTAACTCGGATCGAGGAAGTCTTTTCACCTCTCGATTTTGGGAAAGTTTCCAAAATGCTATGGGAACCCGCCTTTCCTTTAGCACCGCTTTTCACCCTCATTCAAGTGGTCAAGTAGAACGCGTCAACCAGATTCTAGAAGACATGCTTCGAGCTTCTGTTATCTCATTCGGAATGGAGTGGGAGAAATGCCTTCCATTTGCCGAATTTGCTTACAACAACAGCTATCAATCTAGCTTGGGTAAAGCCCCTTTTGAAGTTCTCTATGGACGACGGTGTCGAACACCCCTTAATTGGTCAGAAACCGGGGAAAGACAATTCTTTGGCCCGGATATGATCCAGGAAGCAGAAGAGCAAGTTCGCATCATTCGTGAAAAGTTGAAAACAGCCCAATCTCGTCAAAAGAGTCAATATGACCGAAAACATAAGGCTATGACTTTCGAGGTTGACGAGAAGGCTTACCTTCGGGTTACTCCTCTGAAGGGAACCCACCGTTTCGGTATCAAAGGCAAATTGGTTCCCCGTTACATTGGACCTTTTCGTATTCTCGCTAAACGAGGAGAAGTTGCCTACCAGTTAGAACTACCTCCGCATCTCTCCAGAGTCCACAATGTCTTCCACGTTTCTCAACTCAAGCGTTGCTTCTCGGATCCTATCCGTGGAGTGGACCACGAAACGCTTGATCTCCAAGATAATCTCACGTATCGAGAGTACCCCATTTGTATCCTCGATCAGGCCGAGCGTACCACTCGACGTCATAATATCAAGTTTCTCAAAGTTCAATGGTCGCACCATTCTGAGGATGAAGCAACTTGGGAAAGGGAGGATCGTCTTCGACTTGAGTATCCCGCCTTCTTTCCGGAGGAACCCAAATCTCGGGACGAGATTCTTTTGAGTGGGGGTGAGTTGTCACACCCTAGCTACTTCATGCATTAGAGTGTTGCATCATGTCTATTCTTTCATCAGAAACCTGAAATGGGGATGACAGAACCCCCAGCCCCCTCTGAAACCAACTAGGGTTCACTAAAAACTTTTTCAATGAACCTGAAATGCCCTTCTAAAATGCCCATCATTTTTGTCTTGGTTCATAACCTCTGCCAGAAGTGACGCACATTTTCCTAGGCCATCTTAGGGTCTTTGAATTAAATCATAGATATTTGAATTTGGGCATTTAAAATTATATAAAATATTTCAAATGCTCAAATATCTCCAAACTAAAATGTTTCATGTTGGAAATAATCCAACTATGGACCAGGAGTAGTTTGGTGATTTTAGGAGTTGCCTAAGTATTTTTAATAATTCAACAAAGTTGCAGAGGAATTAAAAAACAGAAAACAGGGAATAACAGAAAACTTACCTGGCGCCCAGCACCCGGCCCACCTGCCGGCCCAGCCCAGCGCCACGCCAGCGAGTTGCTTGCCGGCCAGGCAGGCAGGCAGGTGCCCGACGGCGGCCGTAGCGTGCGCCACGCAGCTGGCCGTCGCCTTGCTTCACCTCCTCGCCTCGTTGCTGGATGGATGAACTCCACGTCGAGCCGTGAACCCCCAGGACACCTCCATTCTCCCCCAACTCCTCTCTCTCGCGTTCCCCCGCCATGGCCGACGCCATCGCCACCACCCCCTCGCCGTAGCCACGCCCTCCGTCACCCCCACGCTGTGCCGCCGTGTCCAGGAGATCCGCCACCCTCCTCTCCTTCGAGCAAGCCGAGCCCCGAGCGCTCGCAAGGCCCGAGTCCACCGCATCGACCTCGACCGAACCGCCGTCGCCGGAGATCCCCTTCAACGCCGTCGTCGCTCCGGCCCGTCCCCGGCCGCACCAAGTGTTTCGTCGAACTCCCTGTGAGCTTAGCCATATTCCCCTCCCTTCTTTTCTTGCCCCCGAGCTATGTAGTGACCTCCCGGAGCTCAACCGCACCCACCGCCGCGGAGCTCGTCGCCGACGTGCTCCCGGTCACCCTCCGGCCACCACTTGGTGTCCATCGTGCTCACCACGTCACGTAGCACCTAACCAACTACTCCCCGCACCTCACCGACCCCTCTAGCCTCAAGTTCGCCTTCGGCCAAACTCCGGTGGCCGCCAAAGTCGTCGCCGGCGCCAACTCCGGCCACCCTGACCCCAACGGACTCCACCAAGAGCTGCGGCTCCTCCTCAGCTCCACTCCGATGGCCTCCGCGACTCGTTTGGTTGCCGGAACGGCCAAAACCACTTCCGCCACCGCGTCGGGCTCGCCGGCGGCTAAACGCCGGTGCAGCCGACCTAGCTTTGACCGTGGGTGGGCCCTAGTTGACCCCGATGAGTCAATGACAGGTGGGGCCCAGCCCTGTTAACTAAATAGGTTTAGTTTTAATTAAACTTTAACTAAACTAATTACCCTGACACCCTAGACCCAGAGCCAGGTTTGACCTGGACGTCTCCGTTGACCCTGACGTCATTCTGACGCATGGCTGACGCAATAAATTAATTTCTGGATTTATTCTAATATAGGAAATTCCAGAATATAGTTTAAACTTCAAAAATTCATAACTTTTAATCTGTAACTCCAAATCAAACAAGTTATATATGAAAAATGATCAGAAAAATCCAATCTATCCATCTGTACTGTTTTCATGCATGATTAAACAAGTTAACTTGATGTTTAATGCAGAACAAGATAAAACACTTTAAAGGGCCATGTATGAGTTTGAAATTTGAATCTTTGGTTCAAATTGGTTCAAACCCTTCTGGTCTTAGTTGCATTAGCCCAACACACTCATATTGCCATGTTCCATGCATGCATCATATTGTCGCACATTGTTTGGTGATGGCTGTGTATCGGTGTTCTTTGCGGCAGGTTCTGCCTCCGAGGAGTACCGTGATTACCCTAGCGAAGAACCATATCAGTGCATCGAACCATCAGGCAAGCAACCAACCATTTGATCATATCGATACAATCCCATGTTCTCGCTCCTGCTCTCTTTTACTGCATTAAGACAACGCGTTTCAAACTGCTGTGTGCTACGGTAGTTGAACCCATTTCCTCTGCATGACCTGTCATTGCCACAGTAACTAGATGAAACCCACTAGCATGTGTAGGAGTTGGTTGAGCCATATGTATGTGTTGTTCCTACCTTGCTATGCCTGCTATGCTTAGAGTCGTGTCAGGTCTGGTTCATCTGGGTGATGGGCTAGAGTGAAATGATTATGTCGGTAATGAGAGTGGTGTGGTGAACACGATTTGGTAAAGGTATCGATGAGAGGCCATGTAGGAGTACATGGTGGGTTGTTTCATTGAAGCCGTCCTTAAGCACTGAGATCTGTATGTGTGATTTAAGATTCAGCTACTACCATGCATTGGGCCCGAAACCAATGGACCCTCTCGACTTCTTAATTACCCTAGTTCTCTGTCCAGGAGTTGCAAGTAGTTTCTGGTGTTTGTAGCCTACTGGAGGCCGTGGACAGCGCTGACCATAGGGGTGGGCTGTGATGTGGTAGGTACGTGGCCGGGTATGTCGGGCACCCGTTAGGTGTCTCGGAACCCTGTTCACATCGTTTGGGGCTGTGAGCGAAACCTCAGCCGGATCTCCTCATGGATGGAACCCGAATAGGCGATAAACCTGGACTAGAGACTTAGGTGATTAGGTAGGTCATGGCCGACACCCATGTTGGGCTTCCGCTTGAAGGTTGCCGAGTACATGTCGTGTAAACGACGGTAAGTGGTGAGAGCGTGTATGAAGAAGTACACCCCTGCAGGGTTATCATGATCTATTCGAATAGCTGCGTCCGCGGTAAAGGACTACTTGGTTTCCTATACAGTTCATAGACAAGTAAATGGAAACTACTAAAAGCCTCAAGATAAGTGTGAGTGCCAAGGATGGCTCTTCCGTAGGAAGACGGAGGTGGATCCTCGGTAGTGTATTGAAGTGGTGAGTAGTGGACTCGTGTGCGCAAAACCATTTCAAGTTGGAGTCTCGTAGGATAGCCTAGCCAAGAGTCAAAGCTGGCTTGCTGCAATAACCCCACCAACCCTTCTTGATAATGTGCATGTATGTAGGATCTAATGTAAGTCTTGCTGAGTACCTTTGTACTCATGTTGCTATAATTTACATTTTTACGGAAGACGCTGCAACCCCTTCTGATGGGTTCTTCGTAGACGTTGACATCAATGAGTAGGCTAAGGCCCAGGTGGTGATCCTGAGCTTGTGAAGGACCATGTAGTATAACTAGGCTTTCCAAGCCTCTTTTATTTTACTAGTTGTCTGTACTCACACAAGTTACTTCCGCTGTTGGTTTGTATGACTATATGACTTGAATGCTGGGTCGTGTGACCCGTACTTATGTGTATGTTATGTATGGCTCTCTGAGCGTTAAATAAAGTACTTGTGTCATAGAGTCATGTTGTGATGCCTTGTTGTATTTGCACATATCGAGCATATTGTGTGTATGATTGAAATGCTTGGTATGTGTGGGATCTGACTATCTAGTTGTTTATCTTTAGTAGCCTCTCTTACCGGGAAATGTCTCCTAGTGTTACCACTGAGCCATGGTAGCTTGCTACTGCTCCGGAACACTTAGGCTGGCCGGCATGTGTCCTTCTTCGTTCCTGTGTCTGTCCCTTCGGGGAAATGTCACGCATTGAGTACCGGAGTCCTGCTAGCCCGCTACAGCCCAGTTTACCGGAGTCCTGCTAGCCCAGTGATACAGCCCGGACCCACTTGCTGATGATCGACACGTTCGTTGCTGGGTCATGGATGCCTGTCCCTGTAAGTCTGTGCCACTTTGGGTTTACGACTAGCCATGTCAGCCCGGGCTCCTTATCATATGGATGCTAGCGACACTATCATATACGTGTGCCAAAAGGCGCAAACGGTCCCGGGCAAAAGTAAGACGACACCCGTGGGAATACCGTGCGTGAGGCCGCAAAGTGATATGAGGTGTTACATGCTAGATCTATGTGGCATCGAGTCGGGGTTCTGACAGTGCCCCCCTCAGGTACCTCCTGGCTCCAGAAATTCTCTTATTTGATATAAAAAATCCTCGCAAAGTTTTGTTCCATTCCGAGAACTTTTATTTCTGCACAAAAATAACTCTATGGTAGTTTTGCTGAAAACAACGTTAGTCCGGGGTTAGTTTCATTCAAATCATGCAAATTAGAGTCCAAAACAAGAGGAAACGCGTTAGGAAAAGTAGATACGTTGGAGACGTATCAAGTCCCCCAAGCTTAAACCTTTGCTTGTCCACAAGCAATTCAGTTGATAAACTGAAAGTGAAAAAGAAAAACTTTTACGAACTCTTTTGCTCTTGTTTCATAAATAAGCTTAAACAACACCCAGATTTTCAGCAAGGATTATAACTAACCATGTCGACAATAAATCTTAAAAATTATATTAACTCATATCAATTACATAAACAACCATAGAGCAATAATACGATATCTCAAATAGCAACACATCGTCAAAACAACCATGATATAATATGACAATAGTGGTATCTCGCTAGCCCTTTCTGAGACCGCAAAACATAAATGTAGGGCACCCCCAAAGTTCAAGCAGCGACTAAACATTGTAATTCATGGTAGAAAAGATACAGTCATGATGCACCCAACATTAGCTATACACAATGCATCAGCATGACAGCAATGCTCTCAGGTTCTGGCACTTATTTGAGAAGGTGATGACATGACATAAAAGTAAATAGATAGTCCCTACGCAGAGGGAAGCATGATTTGCATAGGTGCCATAGCTCAAGTTTCAAAACAGTGGTAAATGATATTTTGAGACATGCACCCTTCTTATTCACTTCACGACCACCAGTTATCAATATCTTCCATGCTAAGCACGCTAGTGGCGGTAACCAAGTGGAAATGTAAAGGTTATGACTCCGTTTGGAGTTTTTGTTTGATTATTTGTAAGCTCTTTTCTTTTTGTAGTTTGGGACTGGGCATCCCTATTTCCGCCCTTTTCTCGTGCGATGGTGAGTGAATAAACACTCGACCTGAGAATAACCTGCTTAACATGGAAGATATCGACTACCTCATGTCGTTCCATGAATGATCCACGCACACAAAAAGGATATTTATTTGAAGTTTTTAGAGGTGGCATAAGCAAATTTACTTAGGACGGCAGGGTAATACCGCATATGGGTAGGTATGGTGGACTCATGGAATAACTTGGGTTTCAGGTTTTTGGATGTACAAGCAGAGTTCCCACTTAGTACAGGCGAAGGCTAGCAATTAGATTGAGAAGCGGCCAGCTAGAGAGGAACAACGGTCATGAACATGCATTATGCATAAGTAACATTGGATACTAGCATGAGTAGGATATGAACACCATGAACATAAATATCATAGAGGCTATGTTGGTTTTGATTCAACTACATGCATGAACATGTGCCAAGCCAAGCCACTCGAACATTCAGAGGAGGATACCATATCATCATACCATATCACAATCATTTTAATGCAATGTTGATATCCAAGATAAGTCATTATTCGCTCCTAGCTACTTATGCATGGCATGAGAAACTATAATCTCTAATTGCCATTGCAAATATGTTTGATCATAACAGGTTGAATCATGGATACTAGGTTAAACATATTTACAAAAACAGAACAAGTCGAGTTCATACCCGTTTCTCTCTGCCACGACCAATTCATCTAATATCGTCATCATTGCCTTTCACTTGCACGACCGAATGATTTGAAATAATAATAGTGCAAGTGTCCCATGGACTAAGCTGTAATCTGCAAACATTTTATTCAAGAGGAGAGGACAAGGTAATATGGTCTCTTTGTTAGATCAACAATAATGCAAATGAGAGCCACATTTTCATTGTGGTCTTCTCCTTGGTATGACTCGATAAAAGAAAAGAAATTCAGAGAAACACACTGAAATATTTTTGGAGTTTTTGGTTTTTCGAAAGCAACCAAATGAAAAAGGGGAAAGCAAAAACAAAAAAACTATTTACACAGGAAAGCTTCCAACAAGTAAAAGAAGAACAAGGAAATCTTTTTGGGTTTTCTTTTTAGGACTACAATAATTTAAACTAGGAAGAAAAATAAAAAAGAAGCAAGAAACATATTTTTGGGATTTTCTCAAAGTTTTTCAAACACACAAGAAGAAAGCGAGAAAAATAATTTAAGCATGGATGATACAATAAAAAAGTGTGAACACCGACAACTGGAGTGAAATGTGTGAACATGAATGTAAGGTCGGTGGGAATACGTACTCCCCCAAGCTTAGGCTTTTGGCCTAACTTGGTAATCACCAGTCATAGAAGCCGTGAAGTCCAATGTTGAAGTGCTGGGGAGCAGTCACCATAGGGCCCCACTGCTGGGGCTCCGACTGTGCTGCCGCCAGGTTGTTCCAGTAAATGACAATGTCCTCAGGCATAACTCTGTATCCGTTCCTGGCAACATAATCAAACAAAGCAGGTGTAGGCAAGGGGATACCATCATGAGTTTCCACACTGAAAACTAAGTGGTAAGGCAAGTCAATATCAGGGCGATCGATAGCAAGAAACTGATGGTCCTTCATAGATGCTCTGTCTAGGTAAACCTTGGGCAAGGGGTGATCATGTTGGCGTATCTGCACATTGAAGTGAGTCGCCAAATGAGTAGCGTAAATGCCCCCATGTATATTACCCTTGAATCTATTAAGGTGAAGGCGACGTGCCACGATAGCTCCCAAGATAAAAGTATTGTCGCCATAAAGTGTGAGGCGCAAAACAGCAAAATCCGGGGCGCTAAGTGAACCCACCTTCTCTCTCGCTAGCAAGCACTTTGTGATAAATAAAGCAAAATAATGCACGGCAGGAAACTGTAAGCTAACGGCAGTGGTGCCCGACACTCCTCTCTCATCCCCCACTGTCAGAGTACGGTAAAAACCATCAAACTCTGAGGGCCTAGGCTCTACCAAACCCCCATCAGAAGGAAGCATGCATATGTCACAAAATTCAGTAAGTGGGATCTGGCGGTGTTCAGCATATAAGTTAAATGACACCTTAGGGGGATTATTCCTTGGATGAAAATGAAAGTTTTGCACAAAGGAATTTCTGAGGAGATAATATTGTTCGCATTCAACTATGATGAAGTCGGTGAGGCCGACATTAACAGCATATTGGTTGAACTCTTGGAGGATTCCGGCCTCTCCCATGAACTCATTGTCCAGCCACTCACACGGTCGTAACTCCACCAACCTCAGGGTATGAAGATCATTGCCAGAGGAATGCTCAATAACCCCCTTGGAGTTCTTCTTGGAAGCAAACTTCCTAAGGTATTCATCTTTTTCCTATGAACAAAATTCTGAAATTTTTAGTCCACAAAATTTTTCTCAACAAAACTTCACTAAATTGATAGAAATTACTCATAAGGATGTATAGAGGCCATAGCAAGCATTCAAACTACTTAAAACTCTAAGAATTCAACATGCAAGCTCATCTACAGCAGCACCAAGAGTAGCTAATAATTCTAAATATAAACCACTAAAACAAAAATTAATTGGACACATGGAGGAGTCACATATCAAGCAACAAATCCTCGAAACAGTTTCAGAAATGGAGCTTTGAGCAAAGAGATCAAAATCCGCGGTTTCGGAGGCAAGAACGCGCGAGAGAGTGTGGTGGTGATTTTTTTCTGTGTGAATGGAGTGGTGTGGGAGGAAGAAGTAAGTGAGGGGGTCCACCAGGTGGGCAGCACCCACCAGGGCGCACCTGGGGGGCTGGCGCGCCCAGGTGGGTTGTGCCCACCTGGTGCACCTCCCTTTGATATTATTTGCACCAAAAATTCATAAATATTCAGAAAAAAATCATATCAGGTTTTCAAAGCATTCCGAGAACTTTTATTTTTGGGTCATTTTTTATTGCACGGGAAAAGCAGAAAACAGACAAAGCATGGCATTTTATTTTATTTAACTAATAAAAACAGAAAACAAAAGGTAGGGACGGAAGGTAGTGCTCACTAAATTCATCAACTTCATACCTCTAAAAAATGACCCATTAATAAGGTTGATCAAGTCTTATTAACAACCAGTTTCGATTAGCATGAAACCGAAGAACTTTCGTAAATCGCTAAGTTACCTCAATGGGGATATGAATTTCCCCAACAGTAAGCATTTCATATTTCTTTTCGACGGTAGGTAGAGGTAGTTGAAAACTTCCAATAGTGATTGTCGGAGATTTTTCAATAACATTAACACCATTCACTTGGAATTGTTTCTTCGGAAAGTGCACCGTATGCTCATTACCATTGATATGAAAAGTGACCTTGCTTTTATTTCAATCAATAAGATCCCCTGCGGTATTCAAGAAGGGTCTACCAAGGATAATTGACATGTTTTCATCCTCGGGCATCTCAAGTATAACAAAGTATGTCAAAATAGTAACATTAGCAACAACAACTGGCACATCCTCACAAATACTGATAGGTATGGCAGTTGATTTGTCAGCCATTTGCAAAGATATTTCAGTAGGTGTGAGTTTATTCAAATCAAGTCTTTTATATAAAGAGAAAGGCATAAACTAACACCGGCTCCCAAATCACATAAAGCAGTTTTAACATAATTTCTTTTAATGGAGCAAGGTATAGTTGGTATTCCCGGATCTCCAAGTTTTTTAGGTACTCCATCTTTGAAAGTGCAATTAGCAAGCATAATGGAGATTTCAGCTTCTAGTATTTTTCTCTTATTAGTGATGATGTATTTCATATACTTTGCATAAGGAGGCATTTTCAAGATATCAGTCAAGCGAGTGCGCAAAAAGACTGGCCTAATCATTTCAGCAAAGTGTTCAAATTCTTCATCATCTTTCTTTCTAGTTGGCTTAGGTGGAAAGGTTATAGGCTTTTGAACCCATTGTTCTCTTTCCTTTCCATGTTTTCTAGCAACAAAGTCTCTTTTATCATATCTTTTATTCTTAGGTTGTGGGTTATCAAGATCAACAGTTGGTTCTGTCTCAACATCATTATCTGGTTCTTTATCATTAGGTTGAGTGTTTTCATGAACCTCATCATTATCTTTTTCATTATCAGTAGGTGAGTGCTCATTAACAGATTAAGTTTCAGCATCAGAGATAGAAACTTCATTATCATTTTTAGGAGGTTTTTCTATTTCAGGTTCACTAGAGGTAGGCAAAGTCTTATCATTTTTCATTTTTCTTTTCTTTTTAGAAAAACCAGGTGTAGTGGTGTTGTTCCTTTGAGAATCTTTTTCAATTCTCTTTGGATGTCCCTTGGGATAAAGTGATTCCTGAGTCATTTTACCTCCTCTAATTGCTACTCTAACAGCAAAGTCACTTATATTATTGTTCATTTCATCAAGTAACTTCTTTGAGATTTAGCAACTTGTTCTAATTGAGTTTGAACCATAGAGGCATGTTTTCCTACACCTCTAACATCATTTGAGATTCTAAATCACAAGTCACTTAAGCGAGCAATCATATTAGAGTTGTATTTCAATTGTTTCATAACATTTGCATTGAAGTGATCTTGCTTTCTAATGTAATTATCAAACTCATAAAGGCATTGGCTAGCATGTTAATCAGGAGGATCATCACTTGAATTTCATTAAAGATTTTACCTCTACCACCTTGGGTGGTGGTGGTGCTTCAAGCCCATGTATTTCTTCGATACGTGGTAATTTTTTAACATCCTCGGCCTTAATACCTTTTTCCTTCATAGATTTCTTTGCCTCTTGCATATCTTCAGGACTGAGATATAAGATACCTCTCTTCTTTGGAGTGGGTTTAATATGTGCTTCAGGAGGAGTCCAATCATCATAATCTTTCAATATGTTATTCAATAATTCCTTAGCTTGCCTAATAGTTCGTTCCCTAAAAACACAACCAACACAACTATCTAGGAATTCCCTAGAAACATCGGTTAGTCCATTATAAAAGATATCAAGTATTTCATTTTTCTTAAGAGGATGATCAGGCAAAGCATTAAGCAATTGGAGAAGCCTCCCCCAAGCTTGTGGGAGACTCTCTTCTTCAATTTGGACAAAGTTAAATATTTCCTGCAAGGAAGCTTGTTTCTTATGAGCAGGGAAATATTTTTCAAAGTGGTAATATATCATATCTTGGGGACTACGCACAACCAGGAGCAAGAGTATTGTACCAAGCTTTAGCAGCACCCTTTAATGAGAACGGAAATAACTTGAGAATATATTAATAGCAAATCTTCTCATCATGAGAAAAAAGGGTAGCTATATCATTCAACTTAGTAAGATGTGGCAGACTAAGGCATAGCCTAGTGGTGGGAAGGGGATGATGCCTTCCCACCCACCCAGGTTCAAGGCATGGTACTTACAATTTGGGGTTGTTGCACCAATTATACTGTAGGGGGTTCCCTTACAGTCTTTCTGTCAAAAAAACTTAGTAAGATGTGCCACAACAGTTTCAGTTTCATAACCATGAAAAGGATCAGATACAACCAAAGTAATTAACTCTGGGTCGACAGAGAATTTATAATCCTTATCAGCAATAACAATAGGTGAAGTACCAAACTCAGGATCACATCTGATTTTAGCATTCGAGATCTTTCTTTATACTTGCACATTAATTTCTCTAGATCACCTCTATCCTTACAAGCAAAAATATCTCTAGTTTCCTCCTCACTCATATTATAACCTTCTGGTACCTTTGGCAATTCATATCTAGGAGGACTAGTTCTAGTAAGTGTTTCAGTATTTTCAGTTTCAAGTTCATCATCAGATTCAACAATATCATGTTGTCTTACTCTAGCAATTTGTTCATCAAGAAATTCACCTAGTGGCACATCATCATCAAGCAAGGTACTAGCATCATCATGAGTAGCATTCATAGCAGAAGTAGCATCATCAATAACTTGTGACATATCAGAATTAATAGCATGTTGTGGTGTTGCAAGTTTACTTATAACAGAAGGTGAATCTAAAGCAGAACTCGATGGCAGTTCCTTACCTCCCCTCGTCTTTGAGGGAAAAATCGTAGTCTTAGCATCCTTCAGATTCTTCATAGTGATAATATGATGATAATCCCAAGTGACTCAACAAATATAGCTATTCTCCCCGGCAACGGCGCCAGAAAAGTATAGGGGGTCGCAACAGTTTTCGAGGGTAGAGTATTCAACCAAAATTTATAGATTCGAAACAAGGGGAGCCAAAGAATATTTGAAGGTATTAGCAGTTGAGTTATCAATTCAACCACACCTGGAAATTAATTATCTGCGGAAAGTGATTAGTAGCACAGTAGTATGATAGTTTTGATGATAGCACCAATAGTAACGGTAACAGTAACAGTGATAGCAGTGATATTGTTGCAGTAACAATGGCAGTAGCAACAGTAGTAACTTAGCAAGAGCAGTATATGATAAATTCATAGGCATTGAATCGGTGAATCATTGGATGATATTCATCATGAGACAGTTATAACCTAGGGCGATATGACACTAGCTCCAGTTCATTAATATAATGTAGGCATGTATTCAGTAAATAGTCATATGTGCTCATGGAAAGAACTTGTATGACATCTTTTGTCCTACCCAGCGGGGTCCTATTTGAAACTAAGGGATATTAAGGCCTCCTTTTAATAGAGAACCAGAACAAAGCATTAACACATGGTGAATACATGAACTCCTCAAACTACAGTCATCACCGGGAGTGGTCCCGACTATTGTCACTACGGGGTTACCGGAACATAACACTTAGTAGGTGACTATAACTTGCAAGATCGGATCTAGAACATTGATAATAAGCTGATACCATAAAAGGTTCACATCTGAAATCATGGCACCCAGGCCGAAAGTGACAAGCATTAAGCATGGCAAAGTCATAGCAACATCAATCTCAAACCATAGTGGATACTAGGGATCAAGCCCGAACAAAACTAACTCGATTACATGATGAATCTCATCCAACTCCTCACCAGCCAGCAAGCCTATGAAGGAATTACTCACTCCCGGTGGGGAGCATCATGAAATTGGCGATGGAGATATGTTGGTGATGACGAAGATCGAAGATCCGCCTCTCCGGAGTCCCAAACGGACTCCAGATCTGGCCTCCCGAGGAAGAACAGGGCTTGGCGGCAGCTCCGTCTCGTGAAACGCGATAATTCTTTCTCCAAGATTTTTCTAGAAATATGGGATTGTATAGCATCGGATTGAGGGTTTACCGGGCCACCAGGTGGGCAGCACTGGCATGCCCTGGTGGGTTTTTCCCACGCAGGTGCCCCCCCTCAGGAACCTCCTGGCTCCAGAAATTCTCTTATTTCATATAAAAATCCTCGCAAAGTTTTCTTCCATTCTGAGAACTTTTATTTTTGCACAAAAATAACACCATGGTAGTTGCTGAGAACAGCGTTAGTCCGGGGTCAGTTTCATTCAAATCATGCGAATTAGAGTCCAAAACAAGAGGAAAAACATTAGGAAAAGTAGATATGTTGGATATGTATCAGTGGGAATCGCTGGAGAAAAAGCTCGGCGTGCGGAGGGCCAAGAGGGATGGCCGGGGCGGCGGCGGACCGGCGGTGGGGAGTGGTTTCGGGGCGAGTGGGGCGGCGAGGCGGCGCGGAAGCGCAGCCGGCCAGTGGTTTGGCCAGTGGTGGTTGACGGCTCAGGGGTTGGAGGTTGAAGATGAACTGCAGGCCCTTGATTTTGTATCCAACGGCTAGAAAATCGACTGACCAGAGATGAAAAAGTCAGTCGACTCTGCCTGCTGCTCTACTCTTGCGAACGACGCTGCTGCATGAGCAGCAGATACTGCTCTCACTCGAGCCCCAGCAGCTGCTACCCGAGATGCTGCTACACGACCAGCTACCCCTGCTTTTGCACGCGCTGCTGCTCCTGGCGCTGCTGCTGCTACTGCTTTTCTGTTACTAGTGCGTTCAGTTTCGATTGTAAAATTCAGTTTCGACAGCAAAATTCAGTTTCGATAGTTAAATTCACTTTTGATAGTTAAGTTCAGAGATGAGCGGCTGATGTATTTTACATCTAGCACTTTGTTATTATGTATTTTACATCATTTATTGGAGATGCTATTAGAATTCCACTCAAGTTAACATTGTCTCTCTTGTCCTGCTTCTGCCTCGCTGTCGTACAACTCACCGGAGTTGCTCCAATGACGAAACCCTCCATCACAGTGGAGCAGTACCCCGGTCTCCTTCTCCAGACGCCTAAGATCTTATTCCCCTCCTCCGATAGCCAAATCAGCTGGAGCATCCTCACCGACCAACCCAATCATGCTGAGATCGACATAGCTTCGCCAAAGAGGTTGTACACTTGTTGCATCGCTTTTTTATTCTACACTTCGCCTCTCTCTCCCTTACCTTTCCCTCTGGTGGAAGAAAGGAAAAGGGGTGGGGGCAAATCCTACTTGGACTAGGAGTCCAAGTAGGACTCCCCCCTGGCGCGCCCAAACCTGGCCGGCCTCCTCTGTCCCTCCCTCCTTTATATACGTGGCAAGGGGCACCCCAATAGCATAACAGACAACACAAGTTGACATTGTTTAGCCGTGTGCGGTGCCCCCCTCCATAGTTACACACCTCGGTCTTATCGTCGTAGTGCTTAGGTGAAGCCCTGTGTCGGTAACTTCATCATCACACTCACCATGTCGTCGTGCTGAAGAAACTCTCCCTCGGCCTCAACTAGATCAAGTGTATGAGGGACGTCCCCGTGCTGAACGTGTGCTGATCGCAGAGGTGCCATACGTTCGGTACTAAGATCAGTCGGATTGTGAAGACGTACGACTACATCAACCGCGTGGTCATAACGCTTCCGCTTTTGGACTACGAGGGTATGTGGACACTCTCGTTGCTATGCATCACATAGATAGATCTTGCATGATCGTAGGAAATGTTTTGAAATTACTACATTCCCCAATAGTGGCATCCGAGCCAGGTCTATGCATAGATGTTATATGCACGAGTAGAACACAAAGTGTTGTGGGCGATAATAGTCATACTGCTTACCAGCATGTCATGCTTTGATTTGGCAGTATTGTTGGATGAAGCGTCTCAGACCGACATTATGTGTGCGCTTATGCAAGACTGGTTAGGTGCTTTGCACATAGGTGGCTGGTGAGTGTCTGGTTTTCCAACTTTAGTTGAATCAAGTGTGGCTATGTCGGGTCCTTGTTGAAGGTTAAAATAGCAAACTTGACGAAAAATCGTTGTGGTTTTGATGCGTAGGTAAGAACGGTTCTTGCTAGAAGCCTGTAGCAGCCATGTAAAACTTGCAACAATAAAGTAGAGGATGTCTAACTTGTTTTTGCAGGGCTTGCTATGATGTGATATCGTCAAGTATGATATGATATAAATTGTTGTATGAGATGATCATGTTTTGTAACAAAGTTATCGGCAACTAGCAGGAGCCATATGGTTGTCGCTTTATTGTATGCAATGCAATCGCCATGTGATTGTTTTACTTTATCACTAAGCGGTAGCGATAGTCGTAGTAATAATAGGTGGCGAGACGACAACAATGCTACGATGGAGGTCAAGGTGTTGCGCCGGTGACATTGGAGATCATGATGATGCTTCGGTGATGGAGATCATGAGCACAAGATGATGATGGCCATATCACGTCACATATTTTGATTGCATGTGATGTTTATCCTTTATGCATCTTATTTTGCTTAGAACGTTGGTAGCATTATAAGATGATCCCTTACTAAATTTCAAGGTACAAGTGTTCTCCCTGAGTATGCACTGTTGCTACAGTTTGTCATGCCGAGAACCACGTGATGATCGGGTGTGATAAGCTCTAGTTCACATACAACGGGTGCAAGCTAGTTTGGCACACACAGAATACTCGGGTTAAACTTGACGAGCCTAGCATATGCAGATATGGCCTCGGAACACTGAGACCGAAAGGTCAAGCATGAATGATATAGTAGATATGATCAACATAGTGATGTTCACCATTGAAAACTACTCCATCTCACGTGATGATCGGACATGGTTTAGTTAATTTGGATCACGTGATCACCTAGATGATTAGAGAGATGTCTATCTAAGTGGGAGTTCTTAAGTAATATGATTAATTGAACTTTAATTTATCATGAACTTAGTCCTGATAGTATTTTGCAAATTATGTTGTAGATCAATAGCTCGCGTTGTTACTTCCCTATGTTTTATATGTGTTCCTAGAGAAAACAAAGTTGAAATATGATAGTAGCAATGATGCAGACTGGGTCTGTGATCTGAGGTTTATCCTCATTGTTGCACAGAAGAATTATGTCCTTGATGCACTGCTAGGTGACAGACCTATTGCAGGAGCATATGCAGACGTTATGAACGTTTGGCTAGCTCAATATGATGACTGCTTGATAGTTTAGTGCAGCATGCTTTATGGCTTATAACCGGGACTTGAAAAACGTTTTGGACGCCACAGAACATATGAGATGTTCCAAGAACTAAAATTGGTATTTCAGATTCATGCCCGTGTCAAGAGGTATGAGACCTCTGACAAGTACTTTGCCTAAAAGATGGAGGAGAATTGCTCAACTAGTGAGCATGGCTCAGATTGTCTGGGTACTACAATCGCTTGAATCAAGTGGGAGATAATCTTCCAGATAAAATAGTGATTGACAGAGTTCTCTAGTCACCATCACCAAGTTACTGGAACTTCGTGATGAACTATAGTATGCAAGGGGTGATGAAAACGATTCCGGGCTCTTCGTGATGCTGAAATCGACGAAGGTAGAAATCAAGAAAAGCATCAAGTGTTGATTATTGACAAGACCACTAGTTTCAAGAAAAGGGCAAAGGGAAAGAAAGGGAACTTCAAGTAGAATGGCAAGCAAGTTGGCACTCCCGTGAAGAAGCCCAAAGCTAGACCAAAGCCTAAAACTGAGTGCTTCTACTTCAAAGGAAATGGTCACTAGAAGCGGAAATGCCCTGAATATTTGGTGTATAAGAAGGATGGCAAAGTGAACAAGAGTATATTTGATATACAGGTTATTGATGTGTACCTTACTAGTGTTTATAGTAGCCCTTGGGTATTTGATACTTGTTCGGTTGCAAAGATTAGTAACTCGAAACAGGAGTTACAGGATAAACAGAAACTTGTTGAGGGTGAAGTGACGATGTATGTGGGATGTAGTCCCAAGATTGATATGATCATCATCACACACTCCCTATACTTTCGAGATTAGTGTTGAACCTAAATAAATGTTATTTGGTGTTTGCGTTGAGCACAAATATGATTAGATCATGTTTATTGCGATACGATTATTCATATAAGACAGAGAATAAATTGTTATTGTGTTTACATGAATAAAACCTTCTATGGTCATACACCCAGTGTTGATGGTCTATTGAATCTTGATCGTCGTGATACACATATTCATAATATTGATGCCAAAAGATGCAAAGTTGATAATGATAGTGCAACATATTTGTGGCACTGCCGTTTGGGTCATATCAGTGTAAAGCGCATGAAGAAACTCCATAAAGATGGACTTTTGGAATCACTTGATTATGAATCATTTGATGCTTGCGAACCGTGCCTTATGGGCAAGATGACTAAAAGTCGGTTCTCCAGAGCAAGGGAACGAGCTAGTGACTTATTGGAAATAATACATACTGATGTATGCGGTCCAATGAGTATTGATGCTTGTGGCGGGTATCGTTATTTTCTGACCTTCAGAGATGATTTGAGCATATATGGGTATATCTACTTAATGAAACACAAGTCTGAAATATTTGAAAAGTTCAAAGAATTTTAGAGTGACGTGGAGAATCATCGTAATAGGAAAATAAAGTTTCTACGATCTGATCACAGAGGAGAATATTTGAGTTACGAGTTTGGCCTTCATTTAAAACAATGTGGAATAGTTTCATAGCTCATGCCACCTGGAACACCACAGCATAATGGTGTATCTGAATGTCATAACCACACTTTATTGGATATGGTGTGATCAACGATGTCTTTTACTGATTTACCACTATCATTTTGGGGTTATGCATTAGAGACAGCTGCATTCACTTTAAATAGGGCACCATCAAAATCCGTTGAGACGACGCCTTATGGATTGTGGTTTGGCAAGAAACCAAAGTTCTCATTTCTTAAAGTTTGGGGCTGTGATGCTTATGTGAAAAAGCTTCAACCTGATAAGTTTGATCCCAAATCGGAGAAATGTGTCTTCATAGGATACCCAAAGGAAACTATTGGGTACACCTTCTATCACAGATCCGAAGGCAAGATCGTTGCTAAGAATGGATCATTTCTAGAGAAGGAGTTTCTCTCGGAAGAAGTGAGTGGGAGGAAAGTAGAGCTTGATGAGGTAATTGTACCTTCTCCCGAATTGGAAAGTAGTTCATCACAGAAATTAGTTCTAGTGATTCCTACACCAATTAGTGACGAAGCTAATGATGATGATCATGAAACTTCAGATCAAGTTATTACAAAATCTCGTAGGTCTTCCAGAGTATGGTCCGCACCAGAGTGGTACAGTAATCCTATTTTGGAAGTCATGTTACTAGACCATGATGAACCTATGAACTGTGAGGAAGCGATGATGAGCCTAGATTCCGCGAAATGGCTTGAGGCCATGAAATCTGAGATGAGATCCATGTACGAGAACAAAGTGTGGACTTTGGTGGAATTGCCCGATGATCGGCAAGCCATATTAAATAAATGGATCTTCAATAGGAAGACGGATACTGATAGTAGTGTTACTATCTACAAAGCTCGACTTGTCGCAAAAAGGTTTTTCGATAAGTTCAAGGTGTTGACTACAATGAGATTTTCTCAAGTGTAGTGATGCTTAAATCCGTTCGAATCATGTTAGAAGTTGCCATATTTTATGAAATCTGGCAAATGGATGTCAAAACTGCATTCCTTAAATGGATGTTTCTTAAAGAAGAGTTGTATATGATGCAACCAAAAGGTTTTGTCAATCCTAAAGATACTAAAAAGGTGTGCAAGCTCCAGCGATCCATCTATGGACTAGCGCAAGCATCTCAGAGTTGGAACATACGCTTTGATGAGTTGATCAAAGCATATAGTTTTATACAGACTTGCGGTGAAGCCTGTATTTACAAGAAAGTGAGTGGGAGCTCTGTAGCATTTCTGATGTTATATGTGGATGACATATTGTTGATTAGAAATGATATAGAATTTCTGGATAGCATAAAGGGATACATGAATAAGAGTTTTTTCTATGAAAGATCTCGGTGAAGTTGCTTATATATTGGGCATCAAGATCTATAGAGATAGATCAAGACGCTTGATAAGATTTTTCAATGAATACATACCTTGACAAGTTTTTTAAAAGAGTTCAAAATGGATTAGTCAAAGAAGAAGTTCTTGCCTGTATTACAAGGTGTAAAGTTGAGTAAGACTCAAAGCCCGACCACGGCAGAAGATAGAAAGAGAATGAAAGTCATTCCCTATGCCACAATCATAGGTTCTGTAAAGTATGCTATGTACCAGACCAATTGTGCACCTTACAATGAATTTGGAAAGGGGGTACAATAGTGATCTAAGAGTAGATCACTAGACAGCGGTCAAAATTATCCTTAGTGAGGACTAAGTAAATATTTCTTGGTTATGGAGGTGATAAAAAGTTCGTCGTAAAGAGTTACATCGATGCAAGCTTTTACACCGATCCAGATGACTCCAAGTCTCAATCTGGATACATATTGAAAGTGGGAGCAATTAGCTAGAGTAGCTCCATGCATAGTATTATAGACATAGAATATTTGCAAAATACATACGGCTCTAAATTTGACAGACCCATTGACTAAACTTCTCTCACGAGCAAAACATGATCACACCTTAGTAATCTTTGGGTGTTAATCACATAGCGATATGAACTAGATTATTTACTCTAGTAAACCCTTTGGGTGTTGGTCACATGGAGATGTGAACTATGGGTGTTAATCACATACAGATGTGAACTATTGGTGTTAAATCACATGGCGATGTGAACTAGATTATTGACTCTAGTGAAAGTGGGAGACTGAAGGAAATATGCCCAAGAGGCAATAATAAAGTTATTATTTATTTCCTTATTTCATGATAAATGTTTATTATTCATGCTAGAATTGTATTAACCGGAAACTTAGTACATGTGTGAATACATAGACAAAACATATTGTCCCTAGTATGCATCTACTTGACTAGCTCGTTTATCAAAGATGGTTATGTTTCCTAACCATAGACATGTGTTGTAATTTGATGAAAAGGATCACATCATTAGGAGAATGATGTGATGGACATGACCCATCCATTAGCTTAGCATTATGATCATGTTAGTTTTATTTCTACTGCTTTCTTCATGACTTATACATGTTCCTCAGACTATGAGATTACGCAACTCCTGAATACCGTAGGAACACCTTGTGTGCTATAAAACGTCATAACATAACTGGGTGATTATAAAGATGCTCTACAGGTGTTTCCAAAGGTGTTTGTTTGATTGGCATAGATCGAGATTAGGATTTGTCACTCCGTGTATCGGAGAGGTATCTCTGGGCCCTCTCGGTAATGCACATCACTATAAGCCTTGCAAGCAATATGACTAATAAGTTGTTGCGGGATGATGCATTAAGGAACGAGTCAAGAGACTTGCCGGTAACGATATTGAACTAGGTATGATGATACCAACGATCGAATCTCGGGCAAGTAACATACCGATGACAAAGGGAACAATGTATGTTGTTATGCGATTTGACCGATAAAGATCTTCATAGAATATGTAGGAGCCAATATGAGCATCCAGATTTCGCTATTGGTTATTGACCAGAGATGTGTCTCGGTCATGTCTACATAGTTCTCGAACCCGTAGGGTCCGCACGCTTAGCGTTCGATGACGATTTGTATTATGAGTTATGTGATTTGATGTACCGAAGTTTGTTCGGAGTCCCGGATGAGATCACAGACATGACGAGGAGTATCAAAATGGTTGAGAGGTAATGATTCATATATTGGAAGGTTGCATTTGGCCATCAGAATGGTTCCAAGTGGTTCGGGCATTTTTTGGAGTACCGGGAGGTTACCGGAACCCCCCGAGAGAAGTATTGGGCCTAGTGGGCCTTATTGGAGGAGAGGATAAAGGGCCACGTGAGAGGGGCGCCCCTCCCCTTGCCCAACCGAATTGGACTAGGGGAGGGGGCCGGCCCCCCTCTTTACTTCCCCCTCTCTCTCCCTTACCTTTCCCTCTAGTGGAAGAAAGGAAAAGGGGGGCCGAATCCTACTTGGACTAGGAGTCCAAGTAGGACTCCCCCTGGGGTGCCCAAACCTGGCCGACCTCGTCTCTCCCTCCCTCCTTTATATACGTGGTCAGGGGGCACTCCAATAGCACAATAGACAACACAAGTTGACATTGTTTAGCTGTGTGCGGTGCCCTCCTCCACAGTTACACACCTCGGTCATATCATCGTAGTGCATACGCGAAGCCCTACGCTGGTAACTTCATCATCACCGTCACCACGCCGTCGTGCAGACGAAACTCTCCCTCGGCCTCAACTGGATCAAGAGTACGAGGGACATCCCCGAGCTGAACGTGTGCTGATCGTGGAGGTGTCGTACGTTTGGTACTAAGATCGGTCGGATCGTGAAGACGTACGACTACATCAACTGCGTTGTCATAACGCTTCCGTTTTCGGTCTACGAGGGTACGTGGACACACTCTCCCCTCTCGTTGCTATGCATCACATAGATAGATCTTGCGTGATCGTAGGAATTTTTTTGAAATTACCACGTTCCCCAACAATTACTTTTCTTGCTCATTTCTAATTCTCTCCTATTTCTACTCTATAGATGGCGGACCCCGGGAACAAGTTCACTCAGCTGGATGACAACACCCCTTTCGGACGACACTTGAAGGAAGTCACAAAGTACCTGAACATCAGACTACCAAGCTTCATTGGAACTTTCTCTGCAACTTTACCGGAAGAGGAGCGTTGGAGGATCAAAGTTCATGTACCTAGGAGGACGTTTGCGCCAACAACAGAACCCATTGACTTTACTTTGGATGCACCAAGTTGGAACTTTGGAAAGAGCATGGCAGCCCACATCACTTTTGGACGCACTTGTGAGGTGTACCACAAGGAGCTTGAAGACACCATCTATCAGATATGTGTACGTCGAGACGAGGAATGGGAGATGATTCGTACTAGGAAGGATGGATCAATTGTAGCTTACATTCAGGAGATGGATCAGCACATTCGCCAATATGAGAACCAGATGTGCTCTATCATGAAGAACACCAAGAAGCTTATGAAGAGGAATATCGAGCTAGAAGAGGCACTCAAGTCAACATGTGACAGATATGAAGAAGAAATTTTTGTACTACTGGAGAAGCATGAAGACTTGAAGAGGAACCTAGGAATACCCGTGGAGAACCAGAGGCGAGAACCTGAAGTGGAGATCCGTTCGGAGGACTACATCACCTTGGACGACACCAACACAGACATTGATGCAAATGATGATAGTGATGATGACTACGTAGACGAAGCTGGAGCAGATATCATGGAGTCTTCCACCGATCAAAATTTCTAGACGACCACCATGTTACTAGTAGTATTCTTCAAGTAGTTAGCATCGATCGGTTTGTAATCGTAGATTAGATTGTTTGTGTGAACCTTGTTTGATATTGAATGAAGTGAATTGACTGTATTTGCCTCATAGTGAAATCTCTCTTAGACCTTATTATATTCTGTTTTCTCACCCCCTTTAACCCATCAGATGCCTCCGAGATGTGACACTGGATTCGTGTTCCCACCGGAGCTCACTCAGTTGATCTAGCAACAGAATGTCTTGATGCAAATGCTAGTCCAGAACCAGAATCAGAACCAAGGCAACAACAATGACAACCCACCGCTGTCGATGTCAAAACCGGCGGATCTCGGGTAGGGGGTCCCGATTTGTGCGTCTTAGGCTGATGGTAACAGGAAGCAAGGGACACAATGTTTACCCAGGTTCGGGCCCTCTCGATGGAGGTAAAACCCTACTTCCTGCTTGGTTAATATTGATGATATGAGTAGTACAAGAGTAGATCTACCACGAGATCGTAGAGGCTAAACCGTAGGAGCTAGCCTATGATGATTGTGATCGTAAATGTGATCGGCCTTCTAAGGATCAATCTCTCCGGTTTATATAGACATCAGAGAGGGCTAGGGTTTACATGGAGTCGGTTACAAGGAAGGAAATATAATATCCGGATCACCAAGCTTGTCTTCCACGCAAAGGAGAGTCCCATCCGGACACGGGACGGAGTCTTGAGTCTTGTATCTTCACGCTCCAATAATCCGTATGAAGTATATAGTACGGCTGTCCGGATACCCCCTAATCCAGGACTCCCTCAGTAGCCCCTGAACCAGGCTTCAATGACGATGAGTCCGGCGCGCAGTCTTGTCTTCGGCATTGCAAGGCAGGTTCCATCTCCGAATATTCCAAAGTATTTATCGAACACTTAAATCCTGTCCGGATCTGCAAAATGATCTTCACATACCACTGTAGAGAGAATGATATTTCTGCTGTTAACTTTTCTGTTAGACGACGTGACATGTCATTACGGTCAAGTCATTATTTGAACCGTTTTCCCACAACCAGCCTCATCACATATCGCGAGGCGGTTTTCCTCTGCATGTTTTGCCACAGCAGAGATCGTGTCCCCTTATTGCGGGATTCCCATCAATACGGGTATGGGTAATCCAACCGCACCGCTAATCATGGCGAGTGGGAAACAAGCGGGTTCCACCAGGCAAGTGGGGAGGTGCAAAAAAAGCTTTTACCATCTCTATAAAGAGATAAGGTCTCTTCCTCTTTACCCACGCCTTCTCCTTCCGCTAGTCCATTCCCCTCTGTTCGAGCTCTAGCGCCCAAGCACTCTTCTTCTCCATCGAAGAGAGGGTTTCCAAAGATGTCCGGATCTAGAGAAGGAGGCAAATGGATGGCCTCTACCGTCCAGGAGAAGGATATCAAGAGGCTCCAAGAGGCCAGGTACCTGGCCAGGAAGATCGGCCATCGTCTTCCACCGGCGGGACAGATCGTCCCTACTCCAGAGCCCCACGAGACAGTCGTGTTTCTTCCTCATTTTGTCCACGGGCTCGGGTTTCCCCTTCACCCATTTGTTCGCGGAGTCATGTATTATTACAGGATTGATTTTCATGATCTTTCCCCCAATTCTTTCCTTAACATCTCGATGTTCATCGTCGTGTGTGAGGCTTTTCTCTGGATTTTGCCTCACTTTGGCCTGTGGCTGAAGATTCTCAACGTGAAGCCCAAGGTGGTGAGTGGCGAGCACGCCGAGTGCGGTGGCGCCATGGTGAGCAAGATGCCCAAGGTCGTTTGGCCGACTGGTGCCTTCAGCGACTCCGTCAAGGAGTGGTAGAAGCAATGGTTCTATATCACCAAACCGCGCGGCAAAAAGTGTGCTGCAGCTCCTGAGTTCAGATCCGGAGCCCCACTGTGGCTCACATCCTGGCCCAAGAAGGGCCTGGACTGGTCTTCGTCCGACGAGCTGTCACTGCTCCAGACGCGCGTCCAGAGTGTGGTTGACAAGGACGTCAAACTTGTTGACGTAGTACATGTGATGTTAGTTCGCCTGGTTCTCCCTTGCCAGTGTCGAGCCTGCAATTTGTGGGAATACGACCCAACCGAGCACCAGACCCTTCGGGAGCTCTATGACTCCTCCCACAAGGATATCTGGAAGGTGCTCTTTAAGTCTGACAAATCATGGCCAGGCTCCACTGAGGACCGTGGGTACCAATTATCCCATTCTGCAAGCCCGGTAAGTTATTGCTATACTCTGTCCATCCATGCTTCCGTTGGTATGTCCTGAGAGGTACATTTTTATCATGCTTTATCATGTCCCCAGGGATGGATAAAAAAGGTGGAGCGGATACATTGTCCGGCCCCGCTGCCGGAGGAACCGTCCGGACCTCTTCTGATGAAGATGCTGATCCCGGCGCCTTACGAGGCGCCAAAGAAAGAGGCCTCCAAGAAGGTCAAAAAGACCCGGAGTGGCCTCCGTCGTCGTGATGCTTCGGACGCAAAATCCGAAGACTCCAGTGACCATCCTTCTTCCAAAGATGAAGAGGAGGAAGAGGAGGAAGACGAGCCTCCCATAGGAGGTGGGAAGAAAAGGATGGCCTCCTCATCCCTGGAGGCCGAACCGCCCAAGAGGGGGAAAGGTTCCCTCCCAAAGGCATCCACCACGGCTGCCGATAGCAGCCCGGAGTGGGATCCCAGGGCCCAGCCCCTGGAAAAGTCGTAAGTATACGAAATCCGAACATGGATATGCATCCGGTGTTTCTCGGGTGTAGTAGTTTTAACTGTCACTATATTACAGCCCGGTGAGGTCTCGCGCTGGACAGTCCTCATCGGATGATTCGCTGAGCTCAGACGCTTTGGCCAGTGAGACTTCTCCAGCAGCCCCTTCCCCAAAGTCAAGGTGCGACACTGAGGTGTCGTATTAACGGGACCCGGACCAGGGGGCATATTTATGGAGCCGGACACATGGGAGCGGTGGCCCCTAGGCGTGTCGACGGCGGGGTTAATCTCGGGTTCGGACCTCAGCCGGACACGGTTCTGGAGACTTTTAAGGCTCCAGGATCAGGCGAGCAGCCACCTTTGACGGGGGGAGGCTTGCCTACTCCGCCGGCAACCTCTGTCCAAGCAGAGCTGCCTGGCGGTCTATCGACGACATTAAGGAGCGCGTCTATCGCCGATGAACATCGGACCCTCATGGGTGCGGTGATTGAAAAGATTCAGTCTGCCGAGAGTGGGCTGAATGAGTCATGCCTTGGCCTTATAAAGGCCTTTGAGGTATGTTTTCTGAGATACCTTTGAGGAATTGTCATAATATGAGTAGTAGCCCCTGATGCACAGTCCGATGAAAGGGAGAAAAAGCCGGATAGGGGATCAAATCATCCGCTTTTGCAGGAGCCTTTGATAATGATGTATATCCTTTTGTCTGAAAACAGGCGTCTGCGGAGAAGACCGCCCCTCATAATGCGGAGGTGTCCGGACTGAAGCAGAGCCTGGAACGGGCCGAAGAGGAACTTGGCCGTGTGAAGAAGCAATTGGAGGACAAGCAAGGTATGTTAAAACATTGTCTTGAATTCTGCACGAATGAGTAATTGTGCCTGGTGAAAATTATTTGTATTGTGTGGTCTAGGAGCGAGTGCCGAATTTGACGCGCTGAAGAAGGCTGTGGCCGAAGCCAACGAGAAGGTTGCCGCCGAATAGGCTCTTCGTGAGAAAAACGAGGCCAGGGTCATCGAAGCTGAGCGAGAGCCCCAGGAGGCGGTGAAGAAGAGTGAGGATTTGGAGCAGAGTTTAGTAGGGAAAGAATCTGAACTCGCCCAAGCTCTCCAAGCCGCGGAGGATGCTCTGGAGGAAGCCCGAGGTGCTCTGAAGGATATTCAAGAGGCACGGACAGTTGCGGCTGGTAAGGCCTTGTGTACTCAAGGCTTTTTTTTTGCATAGTAATTGGGGTGCTAAGCGACAAACACAATTCTTGTTCTTTCAGGTGTGTGTGCGGACCTTCCACGCAGCATATCACATGCTGCCCAATTCTACCATGCGGAGGAGAAGAAGTCTGCAGAGAAGGATTTCTGGTCGCAGTATTTGGCGCCGAATTATCCGGTACCATTTATCGATCAGCTGAAGCAGCTGGTCGAACTGCACCAGGCGGCCGAACTAGCCATGAAGGACTTGATTGTCCGGCTGTGGCCCGCGAAGCTAATTTCGATCAGTTACTTCGGACTCGTGAAGCGGGTTGTTAGTGCTTGCCCTCGGCTTGATGTCATCAAGTGATCGGTTTGCATAGAGGGTGTGCGCATGGCGTTTTCCCACGCGAAGGTGCACTGGGGGAAGCTCGATGCTGAGAACCTGATGACTGAGGGGCGACCACAGGGTAAGGAGCATCGCAAGCCCGAGTTATACTATGAGGGTGTACTAAAAGGGGCCCGCCTTGTGGCGGACAAGTGTGCTAAAGACACTATATTTACCTGAAGGCCGTCATGCCGTTGTAATGCGGGGAAATGACACTTTTATTAATTATTCCCTTTTTATGTGAACGGTTGTTCTTCCTATGTGGCCGTTTAGTGTACATAAAACCTGAGAGTTGGCCAGTCGTCGGCTTCTGCCCCCACATAAAAAGTACAGGGGTGTTCAGGACATAACACTCTTTATCCCATTGTTGGGTCCTTTTAAGGAGGTGTTCCTCGCTACGAACCAGGTAATCAGACTATAGGGCTTTACCACTCTCACTTAGCCATAGGATTTCGAGTATGGTCGGCGTAGCCCCTAGTGTTCGGAAGGCCGAACTGGGGGCTCTATCAGCGCCTGATCAGGAAACTGATCCTTTGCACTTTGCATTTATAATGGCATTGTGCGGAATAAATCTTTAAGGATTTTATAACCTCTCGAATAGCTGACCAGCTCTCACCTTATCATGACAGTCAGTTTCCGGCTTTCTCTACCGAGGTGCTCGTCCGGAAGAACCGGGACACAATCGCAATAGTTCTCCCAGCGCTACCTTAGCCGATAGAGCGGAACGTAAGGTACCAAAACATGGGAGCCGGGCAAACCCAACTAATGACCCAAGACATGATTCGGAGCTGATGCATATAGTGCTATAAGTTTGGGGTGCCGAGCGACCGAGAAGGTGGCTGGACTTTGACGCATTAGGAGTATTCTGAAGCTCCCGGAGTAGTGGGGCCTAATACGACGTATGGGTGCCATTTAGGGCAAGAAAGTGGCGTCTAATGAAGAATGATAGCCGGTAAGTGTTGTTTAAATCTATGCAGTGTAGTAGGATGATATGTCTATGCATATGAGTACGATTTATGATTATGAAAAGAGGTGTTTTTGGCGGAACCTGTCATGGCAGGACTGGAGGGAGCTGTGAGTGGATCTGCAGTGAATCCGGACTGCCTTCTTTGGGGGGGGGTTCGCTGGTGTGCTCCTGCCCTTGTGTGTCCGGGCTGATTCCACGTCGACAATCCTGTTCTGCGTCAAAGTTAATTTGTGAAGGCAAATACTTGAGGGCAGCTGAACGTCCTCTTGTGGTTGGACCGAGGGTGCCTGATCGGAACCTGGTTAACCCGGCCGTTATATCACGAAGTAGCGCGGACTCCTCCGTTGGTGTCTGGATAGTTGGTTGCCATATCAAAATTTTGATAGGCAGACATGACTCGCTACTCCGGCAGCGGTATGATTTCCGCTCTACGGGTGGGGTTCGGCCTTGCCCATAGGTGTGACTATATCACACGGGGCTGGCCTAATGGTTTGCCACGTGGAGCATGGTTTCGTCCCGTTAACATATGGTAATTACTTTATGTGGGGAAAGTGCCGAAGACTTATTCTCTGGCGTGGTATTTGTTTGGTGATCCGAAGACAACCGCTAGAGTGGTGGGCCAATAAAACTTGGCCTTTGCACCTAGCATCTTTTAGAAGATGTTATTTGTCGTTTCATACCATTAGGGGCTTTATGTGAGATGGAGACCCCATACTACTGTGTCCAGAGGTAGTGCTATTGAATTGATGTGGTTGATATTGTCTGGACGGTCGATATGATCGGGGGTGATCGGCCGTACTTTTATGCTCCGGGGGATATTTTGACTAGACTCCTCCCCTCATTGTTTCCAGCACACGACCGACCGCTTTGTTTCGAGGATCCGACATTCTCTATTGGTATGCTTTGTCGTCCTTCTAGGAGTACCATGAATTTCACATGGTTGATCGAGTATGTGGCTAGGGCCAGATAGGCTTGAGCTATTCTTTGTCCGCTGACCGGACTGGGAGTTGCTGGACTTGGCACCAGCTTCCCTGGCATTTATGACCATTGCGGAGGCTTGAGGATGCCTCTTCATGCATCCTTCGTATTGTCTTGGACCGTAGTGGTGTGTTGATGTCGGGGTATGTGCCTTGGGTTCTCCTGCTTAGGTTGAGGCAGCCAGTTGTGCCGTGTGCGCCCTTTGTCGGGGCGGTCGAGTCCGTATTTTTTAGTAGGCAGGACCTTGGTCCACCTGTCCACGAGCAAATCATGGTCAGCTTTAAGCTGTTGTTGCTTTCTTTACAGGCTCATTGCCGTGGCCATGAGCCGTCGCTTGAAGCGAACTTGTTCCACTGGATCTTCAGGCACGCTGAATTCGTCATTGCCGAGGCTTACCTCATCCTCGGAGGGGGGCGTATAGTTGTCCCTCTCCAAGTATCCCACCGTGGCCAGTCCGGCCTGCTTGAAGGCAGGCTGATCAGGGTTGTATTCATCTTTGGCGCCATCCGGATTGTTTTCGTCTCCTATGCCAGTATTGCTATGGCGGGGCTTGGAGCAGCGTTGACGACGCCCATGCTTTGCTTTCTTCCCTGAGGGATTATCCTCCGTTGCCTCATCACCATTGGTTTCCTTCGGAGTGTCCGCCATATATATATATATATATATATATATATATATATATATATATATATATATATATAGTATGAGGAGGTGGCTGTTCACCGCCCAGTGAGCGGTGGTTCCTATTCTTCTCCTGCACCGTCGTCCATACCGTCGATGTCTTCGGAATCAAAGTCAAGCACGCCGGTTAGATCGTCGACCGTGGCAATGAAGTGGGTGGTGGGTGGGCAACGAATTCCTTCATCGCCTGCTTCCCACTCAAGCCGGACATAGTTCAGCCAAGAGTCTCCTGTCAAAGAGAGAGATTTTAACGAGTTCAACATGTCGCCAAAGGGCGAGTGCTAGAAGAATCCGCAGCGGTGAACTCCATTACCGGAGCCCAGCCAGGCTCGGCGGGCTCAGGAGCGCGCAGACTGGGACCTACAGCTGGATACGAGTCCGGGGGTCCGGTGTCACGGGCTTCCTTAGAGGTAAGGTCTGTGTTCGGCTCTACCGCCGATGAGTGTGCGGCCTGCGGGGCGGGGTCCATCCACCCATCCTTGGGTCATGCAGTCTGCTCTAGATTTAGGTCCGAGGCTACTGCAGGGATGATATCCCGAGCATTGTCCGACAGCGGGTCTAAGCCGTGCTCATCGTGACTGTCCGACGCTCCTAGCTCAGGCCTGATTCCGTTGAAGATCAAGTCTCCGGGGATATCGGCTGTGTAGTTCAGGTTTCTGAACATGACCTGGTGGCCAGGGGCGTATCTGTCGATCTGCTCCGGATGCCCAAGCGAATTGGCCCGTAGTGCGAAGCCGCCGAACGCGAAGATCTGTCCGGGGAGGAAAGTCTCGCCCTGGATCGTGTCGTTGACAATTGAAGGTGCCATCAAGCCTCGCATCGGCGACACAGAGGAACTCTCAATGAAAGCACCAATGTCTGTGTCAAAACCGGCGGATCTCGGGTAGGGGGTCCCGATCTGTGCGTCTTAGGCTGATGGTAACAGGAAGCAAGGGACACAATGTTTACCCAGGTTTGGGCCCTCTCGATGGAGGTAAAACCCTACTTCCTGCTTGGTTAATATTGATGATATGAGTAGTACAAGAGTAGATCTACCACGAGATCGTAGAGGCTAAACCCTAGGAGCTAGCCTATGATGATTGTGATCGTAAATGTGATCGGCCTTCTAAGAACCAACCTCTCCGGTTTATATAGACACCGGAGAGGGCTAGGGTTTACATGGAGTCGGTTACAAGGAAGGAAATATAATATCCGGATCGCCAAGCTTGTCTTCCACGCAAAGGAGAGTCCCATCCGGACACGGGACGGAGTCTTGAGTCTTGTATCTTCACGCTCAAATAATCCGGATGAAGTATATAGTCCGGCTGTCCGGATACCCCCTAATCCAGGACTCCCTCAACCGCCACCACCCCCTGTTGACAACCTAGCCCTTTTTTGAGGTTGAATCCGCCGGTGTTCTCTAGCAGAACCAAGCCGATTGTTGCAGATGATTGGATCCGCAAGATTTGAAGAGAGTTGACCACTGTCAGATGCACAGATGCGCAGAGAGTGCGCTCTGCCACACATCAGCTTGATGGACCTGTAGCATCTTGGTGGGAGAATTTCGCCACCACTTATCCCATTGCTACAGTTACATGGGATCAGTTTCAGCAGGCCTTCCGCATCGCACATGTTTCAACTGGAGCTATGAGTTTGAAGAAGCGCGAGATCCGCAACTTGCGCCAGGGGAGTCCTACAGTGGGACAGTATGTGGATGAGTTCAGCAAGTTAGCACGCTATGCTCCGGATGATGTGGCCACAGACACTGCAAAGTAGGAGAAGTTTCTTAAGGGACTCAATGATGATCTAAGCATGCAGTTGATGGTGACAACTTTCAACAACTTCCCGGAGTTGGTAGACAGGGTCCTCATGATAGAAGGCAAGCAACGACAAATTTACAATCGCAAGAGGAAGTATGGACAGGATAGGTACACTTCTGGAGCTCTGCAGAAACCCCGCTATTCCCTGTACTCGGGAGGACATACCCATAAACATGGAGGTCATAACCATGGAGGACATACACACAATGGAGGAAGTTCACACAACCAAAGTGGCCCTAAGAATGGCAATGGGAATGGAGGAAGCAACAGTCAGAACCGTTCCAACCCCGCGACACCCGCAAAGAAGGACCTGACTCACATTACTTGTTTCAAGTGCGGGAAGACCGGACACTACGCCAAGGAATGTTCTGAAGCAAAGAATGGGAATGGAAACGGAAGTTCTGGAAAGAAGCCCAACCCCTTCACCAGAGGTCAGGTGAACCATCTCTGTGTGGGGGAGATCAGAAGTTTTCTTGGACTCGCAGGATATTACCGGAGATTCATTGAGAATTTTTCCAAGATTGCGAAGCCCATGACAGAGCTATTGAAGAAGGACACCAAGTTTAAATGGACTGAGGATTGTGAGGCCAGTTTCTGATGGATAGGAATGAAGAAAGATATTGTAGAATATGTAGCAGTATGCGATGTATGTTAGAGAGTTAAGGCAGAGCATCAGAAACCAGCAGGGTTACTTCAGCCTTTGCCAATACCTGAATGGAAGTGGGATAAAATTGGCATGGATTTTATGACTGGATTACCCAAGACCTGTTCAGGCTATGACTCTATCTGGGTTGTAGTTGATCGCTTGACGAAGGTAGCCCATTTCATCCCTATGAAGACAACTTATACGAGTGCCAAGTTGGTGAAGATATACATGACCAGGGTCGTATGTCTACATGGAGTTCCGAGGACCATTGTATCAGATAGAGGAACACAGTTTACTTCAATGTTTTGGAATCGGTTGCATGAAACATTGGGTATCAGGCTAGAGTTCAGTACAGCCTTTCATCCATAGACAGATGGACGGACCGAGAGAGTCAACCAGATTCTGGAGTATATATTGAGAGCTTGTGCGCTAGATTATGGATCTAGTTGAGATGACAATTTTCCCTATGCGGAGTTCCCCTATAACAATAGTTATCAAGCCAGTTTGAAGATGGCCCCTTTCGAAGCCTTGTACGGAAGGAGGTGCAGGACACCATTATCATGGGATGAAGTTGGAGATAGACAGTTGTTCGGACCAGACTTAATCAGAGATTTTTAGGAGAAGGTTAAGTTGATTCGAGACTGACTCAATATAGCCCAGTCCAGACAGAAGAGTTATGCGGATACTAAACGTAAGGAGGTAGCCTACGAAGTCAGAGACAGAGCATATCTTTGTGTATTCCCACTTAGAGGAGTTAAGCGATTTGGAGTAAAAGGGAAGCTAGCACCACGACTTGTGGGACCCTACAAAGTTTTGGAACGCATGGGAGAAGTTGCCTACAAGTTGGAATTGCCCGAAGGATTGTCAGGATTTCATGATGTGTTTCACGTTTCCCAGTTGAAGAAGTGCCACACAGAGATGGCTGGCATTACTTTGAGAGATACGATGCCATTGGAAGCAATTCAGTTGGATAGTGATCTGGCCTATGAAGAGAAGCCAGTCAAGATTCTCGAGTTTTCCAGCCGAGTTACTCGCAGTAAGGTCATCAAGTTTTGCAAAGTTCGGTGGAGCCACCATATCGAGGAGGAAGTTACCTCGGAGCGAGAAGAAGACCTCTTCAAGGACCACCCACACCTTTTTGCTGACCAACCCGAATCTTGAGGGCGAGATTCATCTTAAGGAGGGTAGGTTTGTAACATCCCAATTTTCAATTTGGATGTTATACATAGATCATCCATATGTGTTTCATATTTTATTGCATTCTGGTTTTTATTTGGTTGTGATCCAAGAAATCTTAAGCAACTCAAGGACCTAGGGAGAGAGAGTTGGAGGTTTCATTTAAAATTTACATTTTTGAATTTATTCAAATTTGAAAAGAGGATCAATTTGATTTCAACAAATTCTTTCCAGTTATTTCAAAACAATAAAAATAATGAGTGAAGATAAAACTGACTTCTTCAAAACAGAGGAGAAATATTGGAAAAGAAATTTGAAAGTCAAATTATTTTATTTGAATTTTTATTTGCAATTTTATTCGGTTGAATTAGGAAAAACATGCATTTTGAAAAATTGCATTTAGTCCAGAAAAATGTTCACTTTGTCCCAAATATTAGGCAGGGATGGTGGAAATTGTTTCTGGAATTTTTAGGATTTTTATTTTATTTTATTAGGATTTTTCCTCGGGGCACTGATTTTTTTCAAAAAAAAGTCGCACGCGCCGACTGGACCTGCCCAGCTGAGCCAGGCCGAAGCCCACTCGCGCCAAATCGCCTCACCGTCATAACCGCGCCGGACACCGGTGGAGTCCGGATCGGAGTCACGCCCCGCCGCCTCCTTCTCCAAGTCGGGATCCCCCCCGAGGCCTTTATAAGCCGTCGCATGTCGGTTCAATATCCAGCGTATCTCGTAGTAGGGGTCCGAAGCTAGGTGTCTTGGAGCGATGGTAACATGGACACGGGGTTTTACCCAGCTTTGGGCTCTCTTGATGAGATAATACCCTACGTGCTGCTTTTGATTGTATTCATATGGGTGTAGTACAGAGTACATGTGTCTACCACGAGATTGTAGTAATGAATATGAGATTGTCCATTGACTAGCCTGGCCTCGGTTTATATAAGACACCGGAGGCCTAGGGTTAGGAGAGTCCTTGTCTTGGGCGCCAAGTCTTGTGGAGTCTTCCTTGTATGCGTCAGGGGTCGTCTGAACTGGCCCATGAGTGTACGGCCATGGGGGTCCTCGGCCCAATCCAACTGATCGGGAGACGACGTGATGAGTACCCCCTAGTCCAGGACACCATCAGTAGCCCCCTGAACCGGTCTTCAAGTTGGCGACGCTCCTCGATTCTTATGAATTGTTCTTCATCTTCGGTTGTCGGTCTTGAAAACTGGTTCAACAAATCTCTCCATCTTCGATCTTGAGGATCGCAAAGTGAATCCGTAGAGTTTACACGTCGGGTATCCGAGGAGCCCCTTTAAGTTTCCGGCCTTTATCAATGCCTTGTTAGTTTTATGCCCTGCCTCGGGTTTGAAGTTGTCCCCGGGCGGCAGTGTCCTCTTGCGTCCGAGCTCCAACGCCGGACTGCATTCGAGGTATCTTTTGCAGCCGAGCACCAACGCCGGACCGCTTCTGAGCTCCAACTCCGGAATGTATCCAAGCTCCACCGCCGGAATGTATCCGAGCTCCATCGCCGGACTGTATCTGAGGAGTATTGTTACAGCCGAGCACCAACGCTGAACTGCATCCGAGCTCCAACGCCGGACTATGTCCAAGCGCCAACGCCAGACTATATCCAAGGTGTCATAAGTCACCTTGGTTCAAAAAAGTTCAAGGAGTTTAGCCGAGCTTAATGCCGGAAATGCCCTCTATGGAGCCAGCCATTGGCGCCCGAGTTTTATGCCAGACTGCTTCCGAGGTGGTGCACCACCCCGACTGCGGGCTGATTTTTTGATTGGTGCAATTTATTCTCTGTCGAGATATATAGCCAGTAGCCCTCAAGGTGTGTGTATCAGTCTAAAACCCGAGATGTACCTGAAGGATGACATAAGACCGCTGATCCCAGTAGCCCCTGAGACTCAAGTTGATTCGCAAAATCAGCCTGAGGATCAAGTCCTAGCTCGATAGCATACTTCGGGACACAAAAAGTGGTGTGCTTAGTCCTCAAGACTTAGGTTGGGTGCGGCCGACCAACCCGAGGATTATAATCTCCTCGAAAACTGTATTGCACTTAAAATTTTCTGCATTGAATAGGCAATGCAGTAGCCCCGAGACATTGGTCGGGTGGCAACACTAGATCAGGGGATCGATGTGCCTCTTTAATATTTCCAAATAATGATAAGCCCGAAGCCCAGTAGCCCCCGAGCCTTAATGCGGACATGGGTGGCCGAATTAAGGATCGATACCCATAGTAAAATCATAAATTATGTATAATGACACCATGTATCCAAGTACTTTACGTTATTAATGCTCGGATCCGCATTGTACAAAAGTTTGTTGACCAACCATCAGCTTCAACCTCCTCGGCCAGCAGGCGAGGAGTGTTTGTCCTACTTTATAAAGCCTTTATGAGGGCAAAGATTTATGGAAAACAAGGCAATCCAACCATACGGTTTTATAAAAAAAGGTACGCAGAGAGGCATGTTATATTATTGTTTAACATAAGGAAGTGATTAACACTTCGGCCAATGTTATGAACGGCCCGTCATTTAACATAGTCATCGGATCGCTAACCAGTTTACGCATATTGTGACGGTCAGTTTTCGGCTTTCTCCACCGAGGTGCTTAATCATGCGAGCTGGAAGCACAATCGCAGTGGTTCTCCCTTTGCACACCTAGCCAAACAAAGCGGAACATAGGAGGCAAGCACAGGAGCCGGGCAACCCAACTATTGACCGAAGACACAATTCGAAACTGATGCATATATAGCAATATCCGAGATTTTTTGCCGAATCTCTAAAGGTGTCCAGCGTTGCACTGTGAGAATTATGCGGAAAACACATAAATAGTTGAAAAGTGCCATAGGATTGGAAAACCAAAATAACGTCAGTAAGAACTCGATGTTCGAACTAGATCAATTGTTCAGTGCCAATCAGAAAATTGGTCTTAGAAAAAAATTGTTCTTCTGTCGTGCTTTAACATGTAACACCCTATCTCAAGACTTCAAGCGGGTCAGCCTACGGCTTCAACCTCCTATCCTGAAGGCGGAGTACTTCTCGTTAGGCCAGTTTAGCAAACTTTAGCGGCTTTGAGAGAGAAATTAGGCTCCTCGGCTATTGACCACACACTCGCGTCGAAAAAAGGAGTGATAGAAAAAAGACTTTGCAACGACTAAGAAGAAGAACACTTATTATAAAACAGCTCACATAAATTTAAGAGCCCCCGAGTGACTTGGGTAAAAGAATTTTATGTATAATGATTGTATGTACCGAAGTACTTATATCATATATGTGTTCACCCGAACTTTAAACGCGTCTTAACCGACCGTCGGCTTCTCCCTCTTCGGCCAAGGTCCGAAAAGTGTTATGTACTCCACCTGTCGAGAATATCGATGGTCTTTCCGATAACCAGGCAATCAGGCCATAAGGCTGTAACAGACAAATCGCGCTTAGGGAACTTATGCTATATTACTGATGAAGTGTAAGAATCATCTTCGAAGAAAATAGTACCCCCATCGATACCTTTCTTCGGTCGCTCATTGTTACTATGAGACTTGCAATAGACTTTTTGTACTCATGAGTTCCGTTGTGTGCCAACCATCATTGAAAACAATAAGAGCGCTAGCTTTCGGCTTCACCCAGTCTGAGGTCCGAGCTCGGATGACCCGATTGTGACAATCGCAGAGGTGCTCCCTTTACTCCCTAGCCAAACAATCGAGAACCTAGGGGTAAACACAGGAGCAAGTCAACCCAGCTTGCAAATCGCTTAAGTCAATATGGTGCATATTGTGGCGTAATACACGAACAAGGAACGAAGCCATACAAGTATAATCATATGCAAGAGGAAAGGCTTCATAAAGGAAGCCCCCAGTTAAATGGGGTATTTGAATTTGAGTGTCACAGACAAAGTTTTGACAAGGAAGTTTTTCGCAAGCAACATTTTGCCAGAAAATTATAATGCTTGGTCAAACCGAACAAAACTTAAAACTGGTAGTGTTTGAGCATGAAAGCGACTTAGCTGGTTAATGTGTTTGGCATTGATGACGCGGTCCGAGCTTGGTGCAGGACAAGGTCTCAGCACCCAAGCCTGATGTGGCCGAGCGAAGAGCTCGGTACTCCGAAGAGTTGAAGCCCCCGGTCTAGCCGAGGTAATGGGGCAGGTCGTCGGGTGACAATAGAATCTCCGTCCGAGTAGGTTGATGAAGCAACGATGCGGAGTTGCCAACACGGGGCAGCACTCCAAGGCGATGATACAATTCAGTCGATGGAGGTGGGCGATGAGGAAACCACGCCGAGGGGATAGTGCGGCCCGATCTAAGTCAATTGCCTGCACATGTAAAATAGTGCAAACCAAAGAATAATAATGAAAAAAGGTGCATAATTAATTTATGCAAAAAAGTTTGGTAAATATGGCCTGAGCGCTGAGGCTAGCTCGATGGTGCGTTGGCGTCATGGCACGGCGATGTCGGCGAAGGTCAGCCTGCCCAGGTGATAGGGAGAGGCTGGCCGGACTGATGCCAGGTACAAACGTCGGTAGAATTTATCTGCCAAAATGATGCAGTGCAGGCCAACAAAAAAATATTATGTGTATAATAATGCTAAACGAATAATTCGGAAAAATACAACCTGAACGCCAGCAACGACGACTGTTGCAGACCGAAGGAAACGGAGAAACTGATCCGTGCCGAACATGCTGCAAAGCCAATCCTCGATATGCGTAGTAGCACTTTTATTCTGTGTATTTGTCAGAAAAAGTAGAAGACAACCAGCAGTCAACTTCATAGGTATTGAATTAAAAGGGAAAATTAGCAAATCTCCCTGTTGTGTGCTCGAGGTCATTATCTCCACGTCATTGTTATGGCAATATCAAGAAAAACATGTGCCCCTCCTATTACATGGACACAAGCAGTCCTAGTAATACTAGGCGGACTTGCACGTGGAAAGTGCATAAAAGGAAGATGATTAGCGAAAAGTATAGATTGCCTTGTAATTAAATAATGAAGGAAAGAGAAACAATGATCGGATCTCTCTATGACTGCGCTGAGCCGAACTATTGTCGGCATAACATGCATGTCGTGTACAGTACTGTGTCATCTCCTCGGTTGGTTCACCTCCGTTTGGATTGCTCTTTTTTTATCGTTTGATCTTGACAAGGTGTCTGTCGGTCGGCGCACGGCAAACCGGGCTGCCGAGAAGATAGTCAGGTTGGAGCAGCACGAAGGAGCTCTCTTTAATGATGAGCCGAACTTGTCAAGGCAAGCTCGCACAATGGTCCGACCTCAAAAATTACGAAACAATTAGTATCATGCGTTCTTTGATAAGTACGTATCCAAAGATAAACTGCTTATTTAAGTAGTCTATTTCCTCAAGGCTTATAATTTAATAAGGAAGAGATACGATTAAATAAGGTAGAAAAAGAGAGAGAGAAGTTAAGTCTTCCTGTGATCTCCTAGTGCTCATAGTGATTTTAGAGGAAAGAAAACTTAGCCATGTGCTCGGTGCTCCACGTGAAGTAGTAGTACTAGTTGTCAGAACTAGTGCTAGTGCGTAATCCAAGTGGTGGTCAGGGGCTCAGGGTGCTCCTCGATCGGTCCACCTCGAGACCCGGAGTGCTAGCACGCCCCGACTTTTCTCGCGTAGACCAGCAGCAAACGCGTACGCGCATAATACAACAACTGATTCGTACGGTGTTCACGTGGACATCAGACGTATGACAGTGGCTCGATTGACCTAATCATCTGCTGTCTTCATGTGGACAGCAGTCGTACGGCGGTCGCCGCCACAGATCAAATCAGATCGGTAGTATGAGATTGATTCCGTATGAACCTGCGAACAGGGAATAGCACGGCGGACCAACAGAAAACATTCTCACGCAGATTAAACTATGAGAAATATATCTAACTTTTTAGAAAAAGAACACTTGATTCGTGCCGCCAATGCGGATGAAGACGACCCATCGAACTGTGACGATCGCCTAGCAGGCTCTCAATGAAAGCACCAATGTCTATTCAATATCCGGCGTATCTCGTAGTAGGGGTCCTAAGCTAGGCGTCTTGGAGCGATGGTAACATGGACACGGGGTTTTACCCAGCTTCGGGCTCTCTTGATGAGATAATATCCTATGTGCTGCTTTTGATTGTATTCATATGGGTGTAGTATAGAGTACATGTGTCTACCACGAGATTGTAGTAATGAATATGAGATTGTCCATTGACTAGCCTGGCCTCGGTTTATATAAGACACCGGAGGCCTAGGGTTAGGAGAGTCCTCGTCTTGGGCGCCAAGTCTTGTGGAGTCTTCCTTGTATGCAGGGGTCGTCCGAACTGGCCCATGAGTGTACGGCCATGGGGGTCCTCGGCCCAATCCAACTGATCGGGAGACGACGTGGTGAGTACCCCCTAGTCCAGGACACCGTCACTGCCGCCGCCCCATCTCCTCCCCAACTCGCAGCCGCCGCCGCCCTAGCCTAATGCCGCCGCTGAGCTGCTAGTCGCCGCCGCACGCGCTGCCGCTCGCCGCCGCCCCATGAAGCCGCCGGAGTCGCCGCCGAAGCCGCCGAGCCACCGCCGTCGTGCCTCGCCCCACCGTTAACCTTTCCGTTGACCGCCGCCGGCCACTCGAACCGGTATAAGACCGATCGGTTTATTTTCGGTTTATTTTTATTAGTTCGGTTTAGTTAGATCGACAGGTTTATTTTTATTTGATTGGTTAAATAGCGAACATTCACCCTTTAGAATCTGTTAACGTACGAATTCATTTGTTAGTCTCTGTTAGCGGACATTCGTCGATAGATTTTTCTTTTTCTATTTATTTTTGTCCAGGGACCTATCCACGAATAGTTTTATCACGATTTAGCCCCTGATCTTCAAACTAGCGTAACTTTTAGCTCGTTTATCCAACTTAGGTGAAACCAACGCCTAATTCTTCATAACGATCCCCTCTTTCCAGTAAACCAACTTGAACATGATTTTCACAAATTAAAATTTGAGTTTAGTTCAGATTAGTATTCGATCTTGTTTTGTTTGTATCTCGAGTTGCGTAGCTCCATTTGAGTTGATTCTTTTTGCAAATCATAGCTAATCACATGTACCTACTGTTAAGATCTATCCACATGAAAATAATGTTGTTAGGTTTTGTTTTCTGTTTCATTTAGTTGTTTTCTTGTTTTTGAGTTTTATTTTGATCTTTTCTCGATTTCTCTTTGCCTCATTTGATTGTTTGCTCATGTATGCTATTGTTTGTCTACGTTGATTTTTCCAGAGTGTGAAGTTTGTTACTACGAATCTCTAGAGTTTTCGGCTCGTCGGCAAGGCAAGTTAAACTTTGATCATACTCTTCTATACCCAGTTTTTACTATGCATTAGTTTTACCCCTCAAATATTTTCACGAGTAGGATTGGGAACATGTGGTTTGGTTGTAGTACTTGAGGTAGGAACCTAATACCTTTGATCACCCTGGGAATTTACGTTATGCTCAATTATTGCTTAGCCATGCTTGTAGACAGGGATTGGATCGTGATACACATAGAAGTTGTGAGAGATATTAATCTTGGATAACATTAAGGTGGCAACTTTAATACACATCTAGGTGGATTGGTTGGGGCACCTGGAGAAACCAGTGCTTGCATGTTTGGGAAATCCTTGAGTACCCGTGTGATTTTTCCTCGGTTCGCCACCCAGGCTCAAAGGGATCATATGATATTTCATGCCTAGAAACTTTTGTGTGCAGCCACAAGCCATTATGGGCTCTGGTGTAGTTGTGTAACTTGCGTGACCTCTTGAAGAGGTGGACCAGCAGATGTAGGGAAAGTAGGTATACCGGTCTACCCAGAGTAGAGAGTTAATGCTTTAGAAAGACTATGTCTCGATCTTCCAATCATGGATGCGGTCGAGTCTTGTGGGGAAAAGTGTGCAACCTCTACAGAGTGTATAAAATAATCATGGTTAGTCGTGTCCCCGGTTATGGACATCTTGAGTATCTAGAAGTGGATATTATTGTTGATCTCATCACTCTTTAATTAATTGGTTTTAATGATGATACTTGTTTAATGATGGGATTTGAGTTGGAGGAACCTTCTCAAATATTGGTTTAACTTTGTAGTAAATAAAATTTACTCCTTTGTTGTAGGGAAAATTAGCTTTATGCAAAACATTAAACTTAGAGCCTCCACCAGCCAAATATGCATGTAGATATAGTTCTTGCATTCATTGCTTTACAGTGTAACTCTGCCAGCATATTCCATGTGCTGACCTACACGGCTACAACGTCTCATGTTGCAGACTTCTCAGCAGACGAATAAGGTGCGATAGGTCATTGTCATGCACTCAGCTATGCCATTGGAGTTGATGGACTCATTTACCTTCGAAGCTTCCGCAGTTATTTAGTTTAGATGACCTTCAGCCATTTTATTTGTGTAACAGATACTCTTTATGAGGACCTTGATGTAATAAGTGTGTGATTGAAACTCTGTTATAATTCCTCGAGTATTGTGTGTGTCAGCATTACCGATCCAAGGATGACACTTAAGCACAGAGATTTCGGTCCATTGGGATCATGGTCGCTACAAGTCAGTGCAGTTGTTTTTCCGTGGTTTGCTAGTGGCTGCAATAACCTATTTTTTTTAAACTACGCCACAAACCATGGGCTACATATTTACTATAGTGACCATGGGCCTCCTACGGGCCATCGAAATAATGGGCCTTCTACGGGCCGTAGAAACAATGGGCCCTCTATAGGCCGTAGAGACAATGGGCCTTATACTGGCCGTAGCATCAATGGGCCTTCTACGGGCCGTATGGTCGATTGGCCAAACATGGGCCAATAACAGACTGCATGATGGTCTGTAAACGGGCTAGACTTGGAATCGTCCATTCATGGGCCGACCATAACGGGACGTCATTAATCAGCCGTATTTGATCATGCTATGATAACGGCCCAACAGATTAACGGGCCACAAACGGGCTGACTGTAACCACGGGCTGAATTTGGCCCACAAAGCAGAAAAGGCCAGTAACGGGCCATAACTAACTGAATGCTAGAAATATGCCCAAGAATAAATGGGCCCTCTGAAGGCTGAAAGATAACACGGGCTGGAAACTGCCCAACAGAATAATGGGCCGTTATTAGGTATAAAGCGATACACTATTCATTATGGGCCAGTTTCACCACGGGTCATCAATGGGCCAAGAGTTACAATGGGCCTCATATGGGCCGAAAGATATCATGGGATAGAAATTACAATGGGCTGGAATCATATTGGATGGCCCAGATGACGCTATTGGGCCTAATTCGGATAGGCCGTAATGGGTCGTGACTTCATGGTTTGTAAATGGGCTATATGCGAACAGGCCGTTAACATGCTTTCCATGGCCGGCCCGGTCCCTTTTGACCAAGTCAAACGGGCTGGCCTTTTCCAGAATGGGCCTCTGTTGGGCCGTGCCATGTGTCAACGTATCATAGCCGCCTTCTGTCCAATGAGTGGAAGACATCTGTCCCAACAACGAGCCGACACGTGGTTCCTCTCGCCAAATAGAAATTTACACCTGGAAAATCCCCATTGGTCGCGGCTTTTAGCGGGTTATCAGATCCAAAACCGGACCCGATAGCTTAACGGCGACCCGTTACGGTGGATGCCACGTGTCGGTCACCCTTGACGAAAGCACTTCCATGATGCGTGATTTATCGTCATGGAAGTGGACACTTCTGTGATGATAATTTTGGTAATGTCATGGACCACTTCTACGACAGCACAGGTATGCTTGATTCTGTCATAACATCGCCATGACAGAAAACGTGACCTACTGTGACAAACACGTATCACTACGGAAGTGTATTTTTTTGTAGTGTAGGGACATGTTGTTGTCTATGTATCCACACATGCACTTGAGTTTCCGGTCAATATAATTATAGCATGGATAATAAACAATTATCATGAACAAGGAAATATAATAATAACCACTTTACTATTGCCTCTAGGGCATATTTCCAACAGTCTTCCACTTGCACTAGAGTCAATAATCTAGTATTACATGATAATACATCTAACACCCTTAGAGTGTTGGTGTTGATCATGTTTTGCCCGTGGAAGAGGTTTAGTCAATGGATCTGCAACATTCAGATCCATATGTACTTTGCAAATGTTTATGTCCACCTCCTTGACTACATCACGGATGGAGTTGAAGCATCGCTTTATGTGTTTGGTCCTCTTGTGAAACCTTGGTTCCTTGGCTAGAGCAATGACACCAGTATTGTCATAGAATAGTCATTGGGTTTAGTACACTAGGCACAACTCCAAGATCTGTCATGAACTGCTTCATCTGGACACCTTCCTTTGCTGCCTCCAAGGCAGCTATGTACTCTGCTTCGCATGTAGAATCAGCTACGACGCTTTTCTTGGAACTGCACCAGCTTACCCCTCCCTCATTTAGAATATATATGTATCTGATTTGAGACTTGGAGTCATCCGGATCAGTGTCAAAGCTTGCATCGATGTAACCCATTACGACAAGCTCTTGATCACCTCCATAAATGAGAAACATTTACTTAGTCATTTTATGGTACTTAAGGATATTCTTCACCGATGTCCAGTGATCCATTCCTGGATTACTTTGAAACCTTCCGGCCATACTTATGGCAAGGCTGACATCCGGTCTTGTGCACAACATCACATGCATGATAGATCCTATGGCAGAAGCATAAGGGATGACACTCATGTTTTCTCTATCCTCTGTAGTCGCTGGGCGTTGAGTCTGACACAACTTCACACCTTGCAAAACAGGCAACAACCCCTTCTTGGACTGATCCATTTTGAACATCTTCAAAATCTTATCAAGGTATGTGGTTTGTGAAAGTCCTACTAAGCGTCTCGATCTATCTCTATAGATCTTGATGCCCAATATGAAAATAACTTCTCCTAGGTCCTTCATTGAAAAACTCTTGTTCAAATATTCCTTACGTTTTCCAAAAGTTCTATATTGTTCCCAATCAGCAATATGTCATCCACATATAATATTAGAAACGCTATAGAGCTCCCACTCACTTTCTTGTAAATACAAGATTCTCCGGAAACTTGTATAAACCCAAACGCTTTGATCACCTCATCAAAGCAAAGATTCCAACTCCGAGATGCTTGCACCAGTCCATAAATGGATCGCTGGAGTTTGCACACTTTGTCAGGATTCCCTGGATCAACAAAACCTTCTGGTTGCATCATATACAACTCTTCCTTAAGGAAACCATTAAGGAACGTTGTTTTGACATCCATCTACCAGATTTCATAATTGGAAAATGCAGCTATTGCCAACATGAATCTGACGGACTTAAGCATCGCTACGGGTGAGAAAGTCTCATCGTAGTCAACCCCTGGAACTTATGAAAAACCCTTTTCCACAAGTTGAGCTTTATAGACGGTGACATTATCGTTCGCGTCCGTCTTCTTCTTTAAGATCCATTTATTCCGAATGGCCTTTATCCCTTCAGGTAATACTTCCAAAGTCCATATACTTTGTTTTCATACATGGATCCTGATGTAGGGCGGAACCCTATGGGGCCGATCTTTCACGTTTGGAGAGGATCCCTATGAGGAACACGAACAACGCGCGGAAGGAAACGAGGGAAAACACTGTGGAACACAAGAGAAACACTCAACCGACACGAATATGATCACACAAGTGCTAGATCACCGAGGCACTAAGTAACACAAGATCCAAAGTCAACAAGGGACGATACAAAGGTAGCTGTTCTTCTCCATGAGGAGGTCTTGATTGTCTTCTCCGGGTGGAGGTCTTGAATCTGGGTGGATCTTCTGCGAAGAGGTGCGGTCCCTCACGAGGAGTAGATCCAATACAGATGAGCAATGCTCTATCTCAAATGAGCTAAACCAATGCTAACCCTAAAACATAGGTGGAGATGGAGTATTTATAGTCTAAGGGGTGAAGGGATACATGGGACTCGGCCCGGAGACGCAGCACGCAGGCAGAAGGGGGCCAGATGTTCGGGCGTCGGGCCGGATGTCCGGGCGCTCGCGAGGGGCCGGATGTCCGGGTTGTCGGGCCGGATGTCCGGGCTGGTGGAGTCGGCCTTGCAGCTCTCTGGATAGACGGGGCCGAATGTCCGGGCGGAGGGGCCGGATGTCCGGGGCTTCTGGAGGGGCCGGATGTCCGGGGAGATGGCCAGATGTCCGAGCCGTCGGGGTAGCCTTCTGTGCTACCTGGATGGCATGTCCGGATGTCCAGGCGGGAGGCCGGATTTCCGGGGAGGAGGGCCGGATGTCCGGGCTGGACGCCGGATGTCCGGGCCATGTAGCTTCTGCTGCAGTCTCCTGGCTATGGTGTAGATCTCCAGGGGCCGGATGTCCGGGTCCATGGCCGGATGTCCGGTGCCTGGAAGCTGTTCTTGCCTTCTTCCGTTGGTTCTCTTCTTCCGTGGACTTGGGGTCTTTACCACCTTCATGTGCATCCTCGGGAGGGTCCTCTTGGTACCTAATCATGCACAACATTCCGGACTTAGGTAGTAGCCATGTCTCATGAGGATCATATGAGATGTCACTAAGGAGAGAATTCACCTCGGTCTCGAGAGCTCTAGCTCGTGCTATTGTCATGGGTCCTCTTGGTGCTTGGTGAGACAATGGTAGGTCCATGGGGATGACTGTAGGATGCTCTGCATCATCTCCCCTCCCTTGGGAAAGATCCGACCTCGGATCGAAATCCTCATCACCATGGTACGAGGAGAGATCGGTGACGTTGAAGATGTCGCTCACGTTGTACTTGTCGTGTGGGAGATCGATCTTGTAAGCGTTGTTGTTGTAGCGTTATAGCACCTTGAAGGGTCCATCGGCTCAAGGTAGAAGTTTGGACTTGTGTTCGTTGGGGAAGCGGTCCTTGCGAAGGTGTAGCCACACGAAGTCTCAAATGTTGAATATCATGGGATGCTTGTCGACGTTGAGCTTGGTCGCGAGTCGTTGTACTTGGCGCTTGATGGTGTGCCTTGTATCCTCATGCATCTTCTTGATGTAGCTTGCTCATGCACTAGCATCCATGTTGGTGCGCTCTTGTAGTGGAAGAGGTAGAATGTCCAATGGGGACAACGGGTTGAAGGCATAGACGACCTCAAAAGGGGACTTGCTGGTCGTTGAATTTCTTGCACGGTTGTAGGCGTACTCAGCGATGGGTAGACACTCCTCCCACTCCTTGATGTTCTTCTTGACCAACACGCAAAGTAGAGTGGAGAGCGTATGGTTCGTCACCTCCATTTAGCCGTCGGTTTGAGGATGGTATGCGGATGAGAACAAGAGTTTGATTCCGAGCTTGGCGCATAGCGTCTTCCAAAAGTAACTCAAGAACTTGACGTCGCGGTTGGAGACGATTGTCTTTGGTAATCCATGTAGACGCAATATTTTCCTACAAAAGAGATTGGCAACATGTGAAGCATCGTCTATCTTGTTGCATGGGATGAAATGTGCCATCTTAGAAAATCGGTCCACAACAACAAAGACGGAATCCTTTCCATTTTGAGTTCTAGGCAAACCAAGTACAAAATCCATGCTAATGTCTTCACAAGGTTGACAAGGAATAGGAAGAGGCATGTAAAGACCATGGGATTGAGCTTTAGACTTAGCTTTGCGACATGTAGAGCATCGGTTGGTGAAGCATGAGACGTCGCCGAACATCTTGGGCCAAAAGTAGTTCTTGGAGAGCATGGCGAATGTCTTGTCGCTTCCAAAGTGTCACATGAGTCCGCCTCCATGAGCCTCTTGCGAAAGGAGCAAACGAAGAGAAGACTCGGGAATGCAAAGTTTGTTAGCTCTCATGAGATAATCATCCTTGATGTAATATCGTTCCCAAGAAGTATGCGTCAAACACTTAGTATAATGAGTAGCAAAATATAGATCATTAGCATACAAGTCTTTGATGTGCTCAAAGCCAACAACATTCAACTCAAGTTTAGTGACAAGCGTGCATATGCGTGAAAGTGCATCTGCAACTACATTTTCCTTACCCTTAATGTACTTGATCACATAGGGGAAAGATTCAATGAATTCACTCCATTTGGCATGATGCTTGTTCAACTTGGTTTGGCCTTTTAAGTACTTAAGTGTTTCATGATCGGTATGGATGACAAACTCATGAGGTCTAAGATAATGTTCCCAAACATGTAGCACACGCACTAAAGCATACAATTCTTTGTCATAAGTGGGATAGTTAAGTTGAGCACCGGAGAGTTTTTCACTAAAATATGCAATGGCTCATTTTTATTGCATCAAAACTCCGCCAATTCCGGTACCACTTGCATCACAATGAACCTCGAAAGTTTTGTCAAAGTTGGGCAAAGCAAGAATCGGAGCATGAGTAAGCAAAGACTTGAGCTCATCAAAAGCGGTGGATTGCAAAGATCCCCAAACAAAAGGAGCATTCTTCTTACTCAAGGCATGCAAAGGAGCGGCAACAGTGCTAAAATCTTTCACAAAGCGACGATAAAAACCCGCAAGGCCAAGAAAACTACGCACTGGTTGCAAATTGGTGGGTTCAGGCCAAGTTTTAATTGCCTCAATTTAAGATTCATCAACATGGACACCCTTGGAAGAGACAACGAAACCCAAGAAAACAAGTTTGTCAACACCAAACATGCACTTTTTCATGTTGGCATAAAGACGTTCCTTGCGAAGAGTTTGCAAAACAGCCCTAACATGCTTTAGATGCTCTTTCATGGATTTGCTAAAAACAAGAATGTCATCAAAGTAAACCACAACAAACACTCCAATGTACGGTCTAAGCACAAAATGCATAAGACGCATGAAAGTACAGGGAGCTTCCGATAAACCCATAGGCATAACCAACCACTCGTACAAGCCAAATTTGGTTTTGAAAGCGGTTTTCCATTCATCACCTTCTTGTATGCGGATTTGATAATAACCACTTTTAAGATCATTTTTTTAGAAAATGGTGGCACCGCTAAGTTCATTAAGCATATCATCTAAGCGAGGAATTGGATGTCTATAGCAAACGGTAATAGCATTGATAGGTCTACAATCTGAGAACATGCGAAAACTACCGTCTTGCTTGGGCACAAGTATAACGGGAATGGCACAAGGGCTTAAGCTTTCATGTACATGACCATTGTCGATTAGTTGTTGTACTTGCCATTGGATCTCCTTAGTTTCTTTGGGGTTGATGCGGTATGGAGCTTTGTTTGGTAGGGGTGCTCTGGGGATGAGGTCAATTCGATGCTCAATGCCTCGTAGAGGAGGTAGTCCCGGAGGTAGCTCATCGCGGAAAACATCTTGGAATTCCTGCAAAAGAGATTGAAACACTAAACATAGAATTTGAGAGGTGTTAGTTTTTGGTTCCCCATCCCTGCACACAAGGACAAAGTGCATAACACTCGATGGGTTCTCACACACTTCTCTCATCTCACTTTTGGTGGCAAATAGGACTAAGTTTTTCTTGTCACTCATCATGGAGGCGCTCGGTTTTGGCTTGTGGATCTCACTCTCTTTTGGGTGGATCACTCTCTCACTCTTCTCTCCACAATGGGTGGTTTGCTTGTCGGCTATCACTAGACTAGGAGACATAAGTCATAGTACATATTCCTTCCCTTTCATCTTGAAGCTATAGTGATTGGTACGCCCGTTGTGGATGACGCCGCGGTCGAATTGCCATGGTCGACCAAGAAGAAGGTGGCAAACGGACATCGGGACGACATCACACTCCAAAGTGTCCTCATATGCACCAATTTTGAAAGAGACTTGGACCGTATGCTCAACTCGTATAGTGCCGGAGTCACTTAGACATTGGACTTTGTAGGGGTGCGGGTGCTTCATCTTGACCAATTGTAACTTGGAGCATAGTTCTTCACTTGCCAAGTTGTGGCAACTACCTCCATCGATGATGACCTTGACGGACCTTCCCTTGATGTCGGCCTTTGTGTGAAAGATGTGGCATCTTTGGTCTTCTTCTTGTTGATGTTGAAAAGTCAAGACTTTGGAGACAACGAGAGCGGGGCTCAAATCCACATCACAAAAGACTTGATCATCTTCATCCTCGTTCACTCGTCGGTGCATGGACACTTGCTCAAGGTCTTCCATCTCGTCTTCACTCATGGAGTCATAGGTTCCATCATCATTGAGAATCATGGTGCGCTTGTTGATGCATTGGAAAGACTTGTGGCCTCGGCCGCCGCAAGTGAAACACTTGAAAGAGCTTATCTTGACGGTCTCATCGGTCGGAGTAGATGATGAAGCATGCGGCTTGAAGATCTTGTAGGAGGAGGAAGACGACTTGAGCTTGTCGAAGTTTTCTTGTAACTTGACTTGTTGTCGTTGCTTGTAGATGGCTTGGTTGAGGTAGAAGTTGGAGGAGTCGTTGAAGCTTGGTTGTTGGAGAAGCCGTAGGTCTTGGATGAGTACTTGGCGTACTTGAAGTCATCTTGTACTTGACGTTCCGCCTTGGTAGCTTGGTGCACGAGCTCAATGAGGTTGGAGTAGGGTTGGAAGTCGGCAATCTTCTTGATGGGATGATTGAGGGCATTCAAGAAGCGTACCATATTTTGCTCATCATCTTCCATGACATTGGCTCGAATCATGGCTATCTCCATTTCCTTGTAGTATTCTTCAACACTCTTTGTTCCTTGCTTGAGGAGTTGGAGCTGCTTGAAGAGATCGCGGTTGTAGTAGGTGGGCACAAAACGTGCTCGCATGACATCCTTCATTTGAGCCCAAGTGGTGATTGGTGTTTCACCTCTTGCTTCTCGGTGCTCAAGGACTTGTTCCCACCATATGAGCACATAGTCTTGGAACTCAAGTGATGCCATAGCGATCTTCTTCTCTTCCTCATAGTTGTGCAATTGAAAAAAATTGTCGACCTTCAATGCCATGATAGGTACTCTTCGGAATCATTGTTTCCATTGAACTTGGGCATTCTGAATTTTAGCTTGCCATAGCGTTGCTCTTCATTGTGTTGTTGGCGATGGTGATGATGACGCCCTTGACGTGGAGGATAAGCAACCTCATGTTGCTCTTGTCATGGAGGAAGTCCATCATCTTCTTTCTCATGTTGAACTTGAGGTTGTGGAGGAGCTTGTCGATCTTGTGGAGGAGCTTGTCGATCTTGAAGAGGAGCTTGAGGAACTTGACGTTGCACTCTTGGTTCATAGTTCCGCTCTTGGATTGTGCTTGGCAATGGCTCGACTTGATTCTTGAAGGGCACGTTGCGCCTCAAGAGCTTGTGCTTCACGGTGTTGTTGTTGAAGACGTTGAGCCTCGGTGTCTTGTTCCTCTTGATGTAGATGTGCTCGTACTTCCTCTTGGCGTCGTTGACATTGTCGTTCTTGAGCTTGTGCAAAAGCAACTTGGTGTGGTTGAGGACGAAGTACTTGCTCGTCGACTTTCTCTTGTGAATGCTTGTCGTGTAGAGGATTGTGAGATGCATGACGGTCTTGACGCGCGGCTCGTCGAAGAGTGTTCGATGTCGGTGTACTTGAGCCGGAGAAGGTGTCATCGGAGTGTCGACTTGAGCGGCTCCGTCTTGAGTATGAAGAAGTAGAAGGAGGACGGTTCACCAACAAGGCGCGGATCTCGTCCATCCTTGCATCATTCTCTTACTTGTGAGTGTCGAGCTTGTTGTCGAAGTAGTCCTTTGTACGTTGCTCGGAGAGTCGCAAGTTGGTGGTGAGATTGTCGATGCGGTCGGTCATTGCTTGTTGCTCTTGATGCGATGCTCGTTGTGCACCAAAGAGGTGGCTCTTGGTGACAAATGATGACATGTCGTAGTCTTCCTCGATGAAGAGTGGGTTGGTAGAAGTACTTGGCCTATCCATCATTCCAAGCAAAAATGTGAGTGGTAGAAGGAGAAGAACTTATACCAAATGTACCTTGACCGATGTTGACGATGAATCAAGTTCACTCAAATGCGGACAATGAAATAGCACTATTGGTACCAATTCTTGTCGGTTCTCACACCTACACAAGTAAAAGCTTATGGTGGAGCTTGGTTAGGATGGTGGCACAAATTTGATGCAATTGTAAGTGAGCTTCAATAATGTTGGAAAAGATTCACAAATTTGCAAATGCAACAAGTAGACCAAGCAAGTATTGTTACACGGAAACACACACGCAAATAGATAAGTGAGATTGTGCAAACAAAAAATGAGCCAAAATGTGGAATCCACGAAAATGCTCTTGTTGCACAATACAAGAGAGACGCTAGCACAATTGCACAACAGGCGGATACGGAACTTGTGCACAACCTTCTAGGCAAAATTGCAACGACCTCTATCCCAAGTATGTTATATGTATGGTATTTCGGTGATATGATCCAAGATGATCGGATATGACAATCTTAATGTAGTATGATGCTATGGTTCTTGCTTATAAGCTCTTTGCTTATCTTTCCCTCTTTGCTTAAAAGCTTGCGTGGCTCTTTCACTTTTGAGCTCTTTTCTCATGCAAAACTTCACGAACCAAGATAGCAATTGTGTATGCGATGACAACTTTGTGACACAAAAGATGATGGCAAGATATGCACCACAATGGTATGGTATGTATGCTATGGAGTATGATCACTAATGTGCACAAGTCACATTGCCGAAAATACTCAATGGCTAGTCTCGATGGGTAAGAAACGCAAAAGTAAGGCTATGTGGTTATCAATGCAATTGCAAGGTACGACAAAGATGTCATCGAGGTTACCGTCCTTGGCGATGATGAGTAGTCGATGGAGATGAGCGGTGGTAATGTTGACGTCTAACCGTACCTATATAGCCGAAACACAATAGGACAAGGGAACCACAACCCAAAATCTCAAAGACCAAAACGTGTCACAATCGTCATAGGAGGTAGCAGTGAGCGGTGGTGGTGCTTGCAGAAAATGCTGGTGGTATGCAGAAAGATGTGTGGGCACCGGGGTAAAATTTCGTGAAACTAGGCGGAAAAGGGCGCGGGGGATGGAGTTGCTACTGCCAGGGGCCGGATGTCCGGGCCAGCAGCTAGATGTTCGGGACACCAGATATCTGGGGACTCAGGCGGATGTCCGGGCGCCTGGATCGGGGATGAACGCGATGAACTCCACGGCAAAAAGGGCAACTCCGGGGAAAATTCGAACGAATTTGTGGATGGAAATTGCGGGAGAGATGGGGAAAAGCTAGATCCACTCGATGCAAAGCAGATACGTGGATCAAATCCAACAAAACTTCATCACACCAACAAATCACAAAAAAATTGGGGCTATTTTTGGTGGGGATTTTCGGATTTAGGACGAAAACAACAAAATCAAGCTAGAAAACACGTAGTAGGGGCTACAAAAACATGATCAACATGGCTCTGATACCAAGATGATGTAGGGCGGAACACTATGGGGCCGATCTTTCACGTTTGGAGAGGATCCCTACGAGGAACATGGAGAACGCGCGGAAGGAAACGAGGGAAAACACGGTGGAACACAAGAGAAACATTCAACCAACACGAATATGATCACACAAGTGCTAGATCATCAAGGCACTAAGTAACACGAGATCCAAAGTCAACAAGGGACGATACAAAGGTAGCCGTTCTTCTCCATGAGGAGGTCTTGATTGTCTTCTCCGGGTGGAGGTCTTGAATCCGGGTGGATCTTCTCCGAAGAGGTGCGGTCCCTCATGAGGAGTAGATCCAATACAGATGAGCAATGCTCTATCTCAAATGAGCTAAACCAATGCTAACCCTAAAACGTAGGTGGAGATGGAGTATTTATAGTCTAAGGGGCGAAGGGATACATGGGCCTCGGCCCGGAGACACTGCACACAGGCAGAAGGGGGTCGAATGTCCGGGCATCGGGCCGGATGTCCGGGCGCTCGTAAGGGACCGGATGTCCGGTCTGTCGGGCCGGATGTCCAGGCTGGTGGAGTCGGCCTTGCAGCTCTCTGGATAGACGGGCCCAGATGTGCGGGGCTTCAGGAGGGGCCGGATGTCCGGGCGATGGCCGGATGTCCGGGCCGTCGGGGCAGCCTTCTGTGCTCCCTGGATGGCATGTCCGGATGTCCGGGCGGGAGGCCGGATTTCCGGGGCAGAGGGCCAGATGTCCGGGCTGGACGCCGGATGTCCGGGCCCTGTAGCTTCTACTGCAGACTCCTGGCTATGGTGTAGATCTCCAGGGCGGGATGTCCGGGGCCATGGCCGGATGTCCGGTGCCTGGAAGTTGTTCTCGCCTTCTTCCATTGGTTCTCTTCTTCCATGGACTTGGGGTCTTGACCATCTTCATGTGCATCCTTGGGAGGGTCCTCTTGGTACCTAATCATGCACAACATTCCCGACTTAGGTAGTAGCCATGTCTCGTGAGGATCATATGAGATGTCACCAAGGAGAGAAGTCACCTCAGTCTTGTGAGCTCTAGCTCGTGCTCTTGTCATGGGTCCTCTTGGTGCTTGGTGAGACGATGGTAGGTCCATGGGGATGACCGTAGGATGCTCTGCATCAGATCCCATATCGAATTTCATGGCCTCTAACCATTTTCCGAAATCTGGGCCCACCGTCGCTTCTCCATAGCTCGGAGGATCACCATTGTCCAACAACATGACCTCTAAGACAGGCTTACCGTACCACTCAGGAGTTGTATGTACCCTTGTCGACCTACAAGGTCCGATAGTAACTTGATCCGAAGCTTCATGATCATCATCATTAGCTTCCTATTCAACTGACGTAGGAACCACATAAACATCTTCCTGTGTTGCGCTATTCTCTGGTTGAAGTAAAGGTTCAACAACATCATCAAGCTCTATCTTCCTCCCACTCAATTCTTTCGAGAGAAATTCTTTCTCAAGAAAGGACCCATTCTTAGCGACAAGCACTTTGCCTTCGGATCTGAGATAGAAGGTATACCCAACCATCTCTTTTGGGTATTCTATGAAGACGCATTTGTCTTCTTTGGGTTCGAGCTTTTCCAGCTGAAGCCTTTTGACATAAGCATCGCAGCCCCAAACCTTAAGAAATGACAACTTAGGTTTCTTGTCAAACCACAGGTCATACAGTGTCGTCTCCACGGACTTAGATGGTGCCCTATTTAAGGTGAATGCGTCTATCTCTAATGCATAACCCCAAAACGATAGTGGCAGATCAGCAAGAGACATCATAGAATGCACCATATCCAATAAGGTACGATTACGACGTTCGGACACACCATTACGCTGTGGTGTTCTTGGTGGCATCAACTATGAACGATTCCACATTGTATTAAGTGATTGAAAAACTCATAACTCAGATATTCTCCCCCTCAATCAGAACGTAGGAATTTAATCTTCTTGTTATGATGATTCTCAACTTCACTCCAAAATTGCTTGAACTTTTCAAACGTTTTAGACTTATGCTTCATTAAGTAAATATACCAATATCTACTCAAGTCATCGGTGAAGGTGAGAAAGTAACGATATTCACCGCGCTCGTCAACACTCATCGGACCGCACACATCAGTATGTATGATTTCCAACAAGTCACTTGCTTGTTCCATTGTTCCGAAAAACGGGGTTTCGGTCATCTTGCCCATGAGGCATGCTTCGCATGTGTCAAGTGATTCAACATCAAGCGACTCCAAAAGTCCATCAGCACGGAGTTTCTTCATGCGTTTTACACCAATATAACCTAAGGGGAAGTGCCACAAGAAAGTGGTACTATCATTATCAACTCTACATCTTTTGGCATCAATGTTATGAACATGTGTATCATCACTATCAAGATTCAATAAGAATAAACCCCTCACAATGGGTGCATGACCATAAAAGATATAACCCATATAAATAGAACAACCATTATTCTCCGATTTAAATGAGTAATCATCTTGCATTAAACAAGATCTAGATATAATGTTCCATGCTCAACGCAAGCACTAAATAACAATTATTCAGGTTCATCACTAATCCCGATGGTAATCGAATAGCGTAAGTGCCGACGGCGATCACATCAACCTTGGAACCATTTCCCACGTGCGTCATCACTTCATCCTTCGCCAGCCTCCGTCTATTCTGTAATTCCTGCTTTGAGTTACAAAGATGAGCAACCGAACCGGTATCAAATACCCAGGCACTACAACGAGAGTTGGTAAGGTACACATGAATAAAATGTATATCATATATATATACCTTTGTTGACGTTTGCCCCCATCTTGTCGGCCAGATACTTGGGGCAGTTCTGCTTCCAGTGGCCAGTTCCCTTCCAATAGAAGCACTCAGTCTCCAGCTTGGGTCCAGCCTTGGGTTTCTTCATGGGAGGAGCAACTACTTTGCCACCTTTCTTGAAGTTTCCCTTCTTTCCCTTGCCTTTCTTGAAACTAGTGGTTTTATTCACCATCAAAACTTGATGCTCCTTCTGGATGTCTGGCTCAGGGACTTTCAGCATCACGAATAGCTCGGGGACTGACTTGTTCATCCCTTGCATGTTATAGTTCAACACAAAGCTCTTGTAGCTAGGTGGTAGCGATTGAAGAACCCTGTCAGTGACAGCCTCTGGCGGGAGCTCAACTCCCAACTCAGCCAGACGGTTGTAGTACACATACATTCTAAGTATGTGCTCACTGACAGCCCCATTCTCCTCCATCTTGCAAGCATAGAACTTATCGGAGGTCTCATACCTCTCTATCTAGGAATTCTTCTCAAAGATAAACTTCAACTCCTAGAACATCTCATATGCTCCATGATGTTCAAAATGCCTTTGAAGTCCCGGCTCTAAGCTATACAACATGGCGCACTGAACTATTGAGTAGTCCTTAATACGAGACTGCCAGGCGTTCACAACGTTCACAGTCGTTGGAGGGGGTGGCGCACCAAGCGGTGTATCAAGGACATAAGCCTTTTGGGCAACCGTGAGGATAATCCTCAGATTACGGGCCCAGTCCACAAAGTTACTTCCGTCATCTTTTGGCTTAACTTTCTCTAGGAACGCATTGAAATTCAGGGGAGCTACAGCGCAAGCCATTGATCTACAACATAAATTTGCAAAGGCAAATTTAGACTATTGTTCATGATAATGAGTTCAATTAATCATATTACTTAAGAACTCCCACACAAATAAACATCGCTCCGGTTGTCCGAGTGTAACACGATCCAAATTCACCAACCCAAGTCCGATCATCACGTGAGATTAGGTAGTTTAATTGGTGAACATCTCCATGTTGATCATATCTACTATATGACTCGTGTTCGACCTTTCGATCTCTTGTGTTCCGAGGCCATGTATCGTACATGCTAGGCTCGTCAAGTTTAACCCAAGTGTTCCGCATGTGCAAAACCGGCTTGCACCCATTGTATGTGAACATAGAGTCTATCACACCCGATCATCACGTGGTGCTTCGAAACGAGGAACTTTCGCAATGGTACACACTTGGGAAGAACACAATTTTATCTTGAAATTTTAGTGAGGGATCACCTTATAATGCCACCGTCATCCTAAGCAAAATAAGAAGCATAAAAGGATTAACATCACATGCAAATCATAAGTGACATGATATGGCCATCAACTTGTGCTTTTGATCTCCATCTCCAATGCACCGGCATGATCTCCATCGTCACCGGGATGACATCATGATCTCCTTAATCGTGTCATGCTACCTCTTGAGCTTGCGTTAGTTTTTCCCTTGAAGAGGAAAGGATGATGCAGCAAAGTAAAGTATTTCCCTCAGTTTTGAGAACCAAGGTATCAATCCATTAGGAGACAACGCACAAGTCACCGAATACCTGCACAAACAATCAAACAAACTTGCACCCAACACAATAAAGGAGTTGTCAATCCCTTCATGGTTACTTGCAAAAGTGAGATCTGATAAAGATAGATAAACGGTAAGGTAAATATTTTTGGTATTTTTGGTTTATATATCAGAAAGTAAAAGATTGCAAAATAGTAGATCGGAAACTTATATAATGGAAAAGAGAACTTATATGATGGAAAAGAGACCTGGCGACCATAGGTTTCACTAGTGGCTTCTCTCAAGATAGCAAATAATACGGTGGGTGAACAAATTACTGCCGAGCAATTGATAGAAGAGAGCATAATTATGACGATATCTAAGGCAATGATCATGAACATAGGCATCACGTTCGTGTCAAGTAGACCGACTCCTGCCTGCATCTACTACTATTACTCCATACATCGCCCGCTATCCAGCATGCATCTAGAGTGTTAAGTTCATAAAGAACGTAGTAATGCATTAAGATGACATGATGTAGAGGAATTAACTCAAGCAATATGATGAAAACCCCATCTTTTTATCCTCGATGGCAACAATACAATACGTGCCTTGCTTCCCCTACTATCACTGGGAAAGGACACCGCAAGATTGAACCCAAAGCTAAGCACTTCTCCCATTGCAAGAAAAATGAATCTAGTAGGCCAAACTAAACCGATAATTCGAAGAGACTTGCAAAGTTATCAAATCATGCATATAAGAATTCAGAGAAGATTCAAATAATATTCGTAGATAATCTGATCATAAATCCACAATTCATCGGATCTCGGCAAACACATCACGAAAGAGCATTACATCGAATAGATCTCCAACAACATCGAGGAGAACACGGTATTGGGAATCAAAGAGAGAGAAGAAGCCATCTAGCTACTAGCTATGGACCCATAGGTCTGTGGTAAACTACTCACGCTTCATCAGAAGGGCAATGGTGTTGATGTAGAAGCCCTCCATGATCGAATCCCCCTTCGGCAGGACGCCGGAAAAGGTCCCTAGATAGGATCTCACAGGTACAGAAGGTTGCGGCAGCGGGAAAGTGTTTTCGTGGCTCTGCCTGATGGTTTTGGGATATAAGAGTATATATGGGTGAAAGAATTAGCTAAGGAGACCCTCGAGAGGCCCACAAGATAGAGGGGCGCGCCCTCCACCCTTGTGGCCGCCTCGTGACTCCTCCGACTTCATCGCCAAGTTTCCTGCTTTGCTTCTGGTCCAAGAAAGATGACCGTGAAAGTTTTATTCCGTTTGGTATTCCTTTTCCGCGAAACTCAAAAACAGGCAAAAAACAGAAACTGGCACTGGGCTCTAGGTTAATAGGTTAGTCCCAAAAATAATATAAAATAGCTTATTAATGCATATAAAACATCCAAAACAGATAATATAATAGCATGGAACAATCAAAAATTATAGATACGTTGGAGACTTATCATGCCACCATTGGGGTTGTCATGCCTACCATGCTTGTACTACTATTGTTACTGCTTAGCGATAAAGTAAAGCATTACATAGCACTTAATGATTGACACATAGGTCATACAATAATTAAAGACAACCCTATGGCTCATGCCCGTTGCCGTATGCGTTGACATGCAAGTCGATATAAACTATTGCAAACATGATCATCTCATACATCAAATATATTTAATCATGTCTTTGGCCATATCATATCACAACATACCCTGTAAAAACAAGTTAGACATCCTCTAATTGTTGTTGCATGTTTTACGTGCCTATTATGGGTATCTAGAAAGAACGATTCTTACATACGCAAAGCCACAACAGTGATATGCAAGTTGCTATTTAACCTTCTACAAGGATCGCCTTTGTCAAATCCGATTCAACTAAGGTGGGAGAGACAGACACCCGCCAGCCATCTTTATGAAACAAAGTCACAAGTCAGTCGATGGAACCGGTCTCATGTATGTGGACATGTAAAGTTGGTCCGGGCTGGTTCATCCCACAATACCGCCGAATCAAGAAAAGACCAAGGAAGGAAGCAATCTGAATATCAATGCCCACAAACTCCTTTGTGTTCTACTCGTGATGTCATCTACGCATAGACCTAGCTCTGATACCACTATTGGGGAACGTTGCATGGGAAGCAAAAAAATTACTATACTCACCAATATCAATCTAGGAGATGAAATCTACGAGAGGAGAGATTGCATCTACATACCCTTGTAGATCGCTATGCGGAAGCATTAAGAAACGCGGTTGATGTAGTTGAACGTCTTCGCGATCCAATCATGATCCGTCCCGTGAACTCCCGATCCAAGTGCCGAACGGACAACACCTCCGTGTTTAACACACATACGGCTTGATGATGCATTCACCTCCTCGATCCAGCAAGTGATGGTGAAGTAGTAGCTTGAGTCCTCCGGCAGCACTACGAAGAGGAAGAGGGCTACAAGGGAGAGGTAGGGCAGCGCCGTGGCATAGATGGGTGTGGCTTCCCTCCCTCTACCCCTCTATATATACGGGGAAGGGAAGGAGGAGGCGCCCTAGGGTTTCCCTGGGGAGGGCCGGCGGCCACAAGGGGCAACCCTAGATGGGTTTTGGGTGCCCCCCTTAGGAGGCTTGGCCCCCAAGGCAAAAAGGGTTTGGCAGCCCTAGGGGGCGCCCCCACCTCCTATGGCTACGTGGGATGGGGTGCGGGGGTGCGCACAGCCCCTTAGTGCGCTGGTGTGCTCGCTTCCCTTGACCCATGAGGCCCCCCAACACTTGTCAGGGCCCCCGAAACCCCTTTCAGTCCTCCTGGTCATCACCCGGTAACCCCGAAACACTTCCGGACTCTGATGCCCTTCATCCAATATATCAATATTCACCTTAGGACCCCTTCAGAGTTCCTCATCACTTCCGGGATCTCATCTGGGACTCCGAACAACCTTCAGTTACCACCATAACAACTGAATTATACTTATGTCGTCACCAAACGTTAAGTGTGTAGACCATGCGGGTTCGAGAAACTATGCAGACATGACCGAGACACCTCTAAGGTAATAACCAATAGCGAGACCTGGACGTCCATATTGGTTCCTACATATTCTACGAAGATCTTCATTGGTCGACCCTCGATGTCAAGGATTCAGACAATCTCGTATGTAGTTCTCTTTGTCTATCGGTATGTTACTTGCCTGAGATTCGATCGTCAGTATCACCATACCTAGTTCAACCTTGTTACCGCCGAGTCTCTTTACTCGTTATGTAATACAAGATCTCGTGGACAACCCATTAGTCACATTGCTTGCAAGCTCATTGTGATGGTGTATTACCGAGAGGGCCTAGAGATACCTCTCCGTCATATGGAGTGACAAATCCTAGTCTTGATCCATGCCAACTTAACAGATACCCTCGAAGATACCTGTAGATCACCTTTATAGTCACCCAGTTACGTTGTGATGTTTGGTACACACAAGGTATTCCTCTGGTGTCAATGAGTTGCATGATCTCATGGTCATAGGAACATATACTTGACATGCAGAAAACGATAGCAATAAACTTGATACAATCATATCCTAGGTTCATAGTTTGGGTCTTGTCCATCACATCATTCTCCTAATGATGTGATCCCATTACCAAATGACAACTCATGTCTATGACTAGGAAACCATAGCCATCTTTGATCAACGAGCCAGTCTGGTAGAGACTTACTAGGGACATGTTGTTGTCTATGTATCCACACATGCATTAGAGTTTCCGGTTAATACAATTATAGGATGGATAATAAACGATTATCATGAATAAGGAAATATAATAATAAGAACTTTATTATTGCCTCTAGGGCATGTTTCCAACACTCCTCAACCTATATATATGAGAGGAGGGAGAGGGGCAACACACATCATGATCCCCAAGCCGTGTGTGGCGCCTCGTCTCCCTCTAGTTCTAGTTCCTCTTCCGTACACACCCGTTGTGCTTGGCGAAGCCCTGCGGATAGTTTCACCACCTCTGTCACCATGTTGTATGCTGCCGAAACTCATCTACTACTTCGCCTCTCTTACTGGATCGAGAAGGCGAGTACGTCATCGAGCTGAACGTGTGCTGAACGTGGAGGTGTCGTACGTTCGGTACGTGATCAGGACGGATTTGAAGGTGTACGTGAAGGAAATATGCCCTAGAGGCAATAATAAAGTTGTTATTTTATATTTCCTTATTCATGATAAAGGTTTATTATTCATGCTAGAATTGTATTGATCGGAAACTTAAATACATGTGTGAATACATAAACAAATACCGTGTCCCTAGTAAGCCTCCACAAGACTAGCTCGTTGATCAAAGATGGTTAACGTTTCCTAACCATGGACATGTGTTGTCATTTTATAACGGGATCACATCATTAGGAGAATGATGTGATGGACAAGACCCACCTATTAGCTTAGCATATTGATCGTTCAGTTTTATTGCTATTGCTTTCTTCATGTCAAATACATATTCCTTCGACTATGATATTATGCAACTCCTGGATACCGGAGGAATACCTTATGTGCTATCAAATGTCACAACATAACTGGGCGATCATAAAGCTCTATAGGTATCTCTGAAGGTGTTTGCTGAGTTGGCATAGATCGAGATTAGGATTTGTCAGTCCGAGTATGGAGAGGTATCTTTGGGCCCTCTCGGTAATACACATCATAAGCTTGCAAGCAAATGACTAAGGAGTTAGTTACGAGGTGATGTGTTATGGAACTTGCCGGTAATGAGATTGAACTAGGTATAGAGATACCAACGATCGAATCTCGGGCAAGTAACATACCGATGGACAAAGGGAATTATGTATGTTGTCATAACGGTTCGATCAATAAAGATCTTCGTAGAATATGTAGGAGCCAATATGGACATCCAGGTTCCGCTATTGGTTATTGACTAGAGAGTTGTCTCGGTCATGTCTATGTAGTTCTCGAACCCGTAGGGTCTGCACACTTAACGTTTGATGATGATATAGTATTATATGAGTTATGTGACTTGGTGACCGAAAGTTGTTCGGAATCCTGGATGAGATCACAGACATGATGAAGAGTCTCTATATGGTCGAGAGGAAAAGATTGATATATAGGACGATGGTTTTCAGATAATGGAAGTGTTTCAGAGGGTACCAGGTACTTATCGGGTCACCGGAAAGGAGTTTCAGGCACCCCCGGCAAAGATATGGGCCTAATGGGGCAAAGGGGGAACAGACCAGCCCTTGGTGGGCACCTTCTTTGGACAACAGGCCCTAAAGGAAGGAAAGGGGGGAGGGCTAGCCCCTCCTACCTTTCCTTCTCATGGGAGAAAGGAAAGGGGGCGCCACCCTCCCCTGCCTTTCCCCCGCACCTATATAAGGCAGGGGGCCTTGGGAGGGACTCCAAGTAGGATTCCTCCTACTTGGGCGCCTCCTTTGGCTACTCCTCCCTTCCTCCTTTGGCTACACAACAGACAATTGCGTAGCCGTGTGCAGCGCCCCCCTCCACCGTTTACACCCTCAGTCATAATTTCGTAGTGCTTAGGCGAAGCCATGCAAAGATAACTTCACCATCACCGTCACCACACCGTCATGCTGTCAGAACTCATCCACTACCTTGTTGTCTTGCTGGATCAAGAAGGCGCGAACAACCGAGCTGAACGTGTGTTGAACGAGGAGGTGTCATACGTTCTATTCTGGATCGGTTGGATCGCAAAGAAAGTTCGACTACATCAACCGCATTGTGAAATGCTTTCACGTAAGGTCTACGAGGGTACGTAGACACATTCTTCCCTCTCGTAGCTATGCATCTCCTCTATATATCTTGCGTGGGCATAGGAATTTTTTTGTTTTCATGCAACATTACCCAACAGTGGCATCAGAGCCAGGTCTATGCGTAGATGATATGCACGAGTAGAACACAAAGAGTGTGGGTGGTGATAGTCATACTGCTTAGCACCAACGTCTTATTTTGATTCAGCGGCATCGTGGGAAGAAGTGGCCTGGACCAACCTTACATGTCCACGCACATGAGAGCGGCTCCACCGACTGACATGCAACTAGTTTTGCATAAAGGTGGCTGGCGGGTGTCTATTTATCCTACTTTAGTTGAATCAAATTTGACTACAGCCGGTCATTGAAGAAGGTTAAAACAGCAAACTTCATGAATCATCATTGTGGTTTTTGCCGTAGGTAAGAACGGTTCTTGCTAGAAGCCCGTAGCAGCCACGTAAAACTTGCAACAACAAAGTAGAGGACGTCTAACTTGTTTTTGCAGGGTATGTTGTGATATGATATGGTCAAGACATAATGTGATATACGTTATTGTATGAGATGATCATGTCTTGTAATTTATCGGCAACCGGTAGGAGCCTTATGGTTGTCTCTTTATTGTATGAAATGCAAACGCCATGTAATTGCCTTACTTTATCGCTATGCGTTAGCAATAGCTGTAGAAGCAATAGTTGGCGAGATGACCACGACGCGACAATGGAGATCATGACGATGCTTTGAAGATGGAGATCAAAAGCATGAGATGATGATGGCCATATAATGTCACATATTTTGATTGCATGTGGTGTTTATCTTTTATGCATCTTATTTTTCTTAGAACAACGGTAGCATTATAATATGATCCCTTCACTAAATTTCAAGATATAAGTGTTCTCCTCGAGTATGCACCATTGCGTTCGTTGTTTCGAGACACCACGTGAAGATCGGGTGTGATAGACTCTCCGTTCACATACAATGGGTGTAAGACAGTTTTGCACATGCAGAATACTTGGGTTAAACTTGACGAGCCTAGCATGTACAGAAATGGTCTCAGAACACTAGAGATCGAAAGGTCGAACGTGAGTCATATAGTAGATATGATCAACATAGGGATGTTCACCCTTGATGACTACCCCATCTCACGTGATGATCGGGCATGGGTTAGTTGATTTGGATCACGTATCACTAAGATAACTTGAGGGATGCTTACTTAAGTGGGATTCATTAGTAATTTGATTAATTAAACTTAACTTATCATGAACTTAGTCCTGATAGTATCTGCAAATCTATGTTGTAGATCAATAGCTCGCGATATAGTTCCCCTATTATTTGATATGTTCCTAGAGAAAACTAAGTTGAAAGATGATATTAGCAATGATGTGGACTAGGTCCGTGATTTGAGTATTATCCTCATTGCTGCATAGAAGAATTATGTTCTTGATGCACCGCTAGGTGATAGACCTATTGTAGGAGCAGATGCAGATGGTATGAACGTTTGGCAAGCTCGATATGATGACTACTTTATAGTTTAGTGCACCAAGATTTATGGCTTAGAACCGGGACTTCAAAAATGTTTTGAACGAAAGCATATGAGATGTTCCAAGAGTTGAAATTGTTATTTCAGACTCATGCCCGTGTTGAGAGGTATGAGACCTCTGACAAGTACTTTGCCTACAATATGGAGGAGAATATCTCAGCTAGTGAGCATGTGCTCAGAATGTTTGGGTACTACAATCGCTTGAATCAAGTGGGAGTTAATCTTCCAGATAAGATAGTTACTGACAGAGTTCTCTAGTTATTATCACAAAGCTACTAGAACTTTGTGATTAACTATAAATGCAAGGGATGATGAAAACGATTCATGAGCTCTTCGCGATGCTGAAATGAGCGAAGGTAGAAATCAAGAAGGAGCATCAAGTGTTGATGGTTAACAAGACCACTAGTTTCAAGAAAAAGGGCAAAGGGAAAGAAAGGGAACTTCAAGAAGAATGGCAAGCAAGTTGCCACTCCCATGAAGAAGCCCAAAGCTGGAACCAAGCCTGAAACTGAGTGCCTCTACTGCAAAAGAAATGGTCACTGGAAGCGGAACTGCCCCAAATACTTGGCGGATAAGAAGGATGGCAAAGTGAACAAAGGTATATTTGATATACATGTTATTGATGTGTACCTTACTAGTATTCATAGTAGCCCCTGGGTATTTGATACCGGTTCAGTTGCTAAGATTAGTAACTCGAAACAGGAGTTGCAGAATAAACAGAGACTAGTTAAGGGCGAGGTGATGACGTGTGTTGGAAGTGATTCCAAGGTTGATGCGATCACCATCGCACACTCCCTCTACCTTCGAGATTAGTGTTGAACCTAAATAAATGTCGTTTGGTGTTTGCGTTGAGCATGGATATGATTTGATCATGTTTATTGCAATACAGTTATTCATTTAAGTGAAAGAATAATTGTTGGTCTATTTACATGAATAAAACCTTCTATGGTCGTACACCCAATGTGAATGGTTTATTGAATCTCGATCGTAGTGATACACATATACATAATATTGATGATAAAAGATACAAAGTTGATAATGATAGTGCAACATACTTGTGGCACTACCGTTTAGGTCATATTGGTGTAAAGCGCATGAAGAAACTCCATGTGGATGGACTTTTGGAATCACTTGATTATGAATAATTTGATACTTGTGAACCATGCCTCATGGGCAAGATGACTAAAATTCCATTCTCCAAAACAATGGAGTGAGCTAATGACTTATTGGAAACAATACATATCGATGTATGCGGTCTGATGAATGTTGAAGCATGCGGCGGTTATCATTATTTTCTCACCTTCACATATGATTTGAGTAGGTATGGGTATATCTACTTGATGAAACACAAGTCTGAACGGTTTCAAAAGTTCAAAGAATTTCATAGTGAAGTGGAGAATCATCGTAACAAGATAATAAAAAGTTTCTACCATCTTATCGTGGAGGCGAATATTTGAGTTACGAGTTTGGCCTTCATTTAAAACAATGTGGAATAGTTTCACAACTCACGCCACCTGGAACATCACAGTGTAATGGTGTGTCTGAATGTTGTAACCGTACTTTCTTAGATATAGTGTGTTATATGATGTCTCTTACCGATTTGCCACTATCATTTTGGGGTTATGCATTAGAGACAGCTGCATTCACATTAAATAGGGCATCATCTAAATCCGTTGAGACGACACCGTATGAACTGTGGTTTGGCAAGAAACCTAAGCTGTCGCTTCTTAAAGTTGGGGTTGTGATGCTTATGTCAAAAGGCTTCAGCCAGATAAGTTCGAACCTAAATTGGAGAAGTGCGTCTTCATAGGATACCCTAAAAAACTGTTGGGTACACTTTCTGCCACAGATCCAAAGGCAAGATCTTTGTTGCTAAGTTTGGGTCCTTTCTAGAGAAGGAGTTTATGTCGAAAGAAGTGAGTGGGAGGAAAGTAGAACTTCATGAGGTAATTCTACCTTCTCTCAAATTGGAAAGTAGCACATCACAGAAAACTATTCCCGTGATACCTACACCAACTAGAGAGGAAGATAATGATAATGGTCATGAAACTTCAGATCAAGTTGCTACTGAACCTCGTAGGTCAACTAGAGCATGATCCGCACCAGAGTGGTATGGTAATCCTGTCTTGGAAGTCATGTAACTAGACCAAGGCAAACCTATGAACTATGAAGAAGCTATGATGAGCCCAGATTCCGACAGATGGCTTGAGGCCATGAAATCTGAGATAGGATCCATGTATGAGAACAAAGTGTGGACTTTGGTGGACTTGACTGATGATAGGCAAGCCATAGAGAATAAATAGATCTTCAAGAAGAAGACTGACATTTATGGTAATGTTACTGTCTACAAAGCTCGACTTATCGCAAAAGGTTTTCGACAAGTTCAAGGGGTTGACTACGATGAGACTTTCTTACTCGTAGCGATGCTTAAGTCCGGCTGAATCATGTTAGCAATTGCCACATTTTATAATTATGAAATCTGGCAAATGGATGTCAAATAATTGCATTCCTTAATGGATATTAAAGAAGAGTTGTATATGATGCAACCAGAAGTTATTTTTTCTATGGACTGGTGCAAGCATCTTGGAGTTGGAATATACGCTTTGATGAGGTGATCAAAGCATATGGTTTTATATAGACTTACGGTGAAGCCTGTATTTACAAGAAAGTGAGTGGGAGCTCTGTAGCATTTCCGATATTATATGTGGATGGCATATTATTGATTGGAAATGATACAGAAATTTCTGAATAGCATAAAAGTACTTGAATAAGAATTTTTCAATGAAAGACCTCGGTGAATGTCGTGGAATTGTCACGTCAGATGTCCTTAGTGTGAGGACTTAGTCGCGAGGCCAACGCATCTATGTGGTAGCTTGAGAGGGGTTGAGTGGGACGAGAGACGCAGCACAAGACAGGGATTTAGACAGCTTCGGGCCCCGGGAAACATCATCCGGTAAAAACCCTACATGCTGTTTGAGGCTAGGTCTCATTATGATCACGAGGGAGTCGCCGTAAACCGGCTCTCCTCTTTGTGTATAGCCCTAAGATTGTTTCTCTTGCTTGTCGCTTGTCCCTCTTTGGGGAGCCCTGCCCCTCCTTATATATGTTGAAGGGGCGGGTTACATGTGGAGTCCTATTAGGATTAGGACTAATCTATCTCTAATACAAACCGGATACAAGTCCTGGTCTTAACTCCTTGTAAGGTAAATATTCCTCATGCCTTTCCTCTTAAACCGGCCCACAATAGTTGAACCGGCCTTCATGAACCGCCAGACAGGCCACCGGGTCTTGTCGCTCCTCTGACCCGTCCGCCGGGTCACCAGTGAGTTACAACGTCCTGGCGGGTTGCTGGTAAATCGCCAGGTTTGGGCGGGTCACCAGATGAATATCGCCAAGCGCCAGCGGGACCTCAAATAATCCTCCAAGTCCGGCCGGGTTAACTTCCGGCCGGTTTACACCGCGGGGTATATCCCCGACGTTAGCCCCCAAGTTTAGCTTGGATTTATCCATGGTAAACTTATGCTGCAAAATAAACACCAGAACAAATTTGGAAGGTTGTGCTCCGGGTTAAGAATTCTTGTAGACCGGCACCTGATCGTCCTTAAGTCCTTGTCATTTCCTCCTTCTAGAAAATACGGGTCAATAACCAGCTTCATACTCAAATTGCTGATGTTGGCTTCTTATAGAAAAAATATTGTGAAGAATAATCCACTTGAGTCGGCTTCCAAAGCGCCGGCTTAAGAAATATCGGTCTTGAAATACTCATCTGATATGCAGCCGGTTTGAAGATGTAAAACTTGTCGGTTTAATATTACCAAAGTTGTTGGGTTATAAAAATTGATAATTCCAGGTCATGATTGTTCCCAACGCCGGTTCATGATTGTTGCCAACGCTGGTTCAATCTGGTTTGCTCCAAACTGAAAATTTGGAAGATATTTCTCCCTTATATCCATATTACCTGTAGTCCCCAAGTCTTGAACAAAACAAAGTGATGATTTGAGACTTGTTTCCATATAATTACTGCCACTTTAAAGAAATCCATGTTCATCTCAGTCACTAGTAAAAACTAAATACTCCATATATGTAGCCCCCAAGTGCCGGGTCATTATGCAATAATGAGCAGGGACTTTATAAATATGAGCATGTACATTTGAACAGCAACTTGAATTGTTGACAGGAGCAATTGGTAGCCCCCCAAGGGCCGGCTCATTATAATATGATGAGTCGGGTCTTCAATAAGACTAGTAAAAATGCCTTTGCATTAGCCCCCAAGTGTCATGGTGCATGCTTGCAGCGACATGAGACTTGCATGTAATCTCAATTTGAATAATATAGCCCCCAAGTGCCGGGTCGTGAGCCTGCAGCGACTCGGGACTATTCCTTCCATTGTAGAACAAATCATATCCTTTGATAAAATAATAACTATTGCGCTAAAGCGACTTTGAAAACTCAATAATACCGGTTATTAATAACCATAAAAATCCAGCCATGTTGGCTATTCAAGATAATATAATCCGGTATGAAAAATTCATCCAATATCATAATGAAAATTCAGCCAAATTTGGCTATTTGAATAATATAACCCAATCATTTATAAGCGCGTGATTCCAATGGCGCAATCCAAATATATACTGGTGACGTATAGTCCAAAGCCAGGCCGGTTTAATAAACACCGGATAATTTCCCATCATATACTGGCGACTTATCGTCTTAAAGCCAGGCCGGTTTAATAAACACCGGATAATTTATAATCATGCTTTATTCAACCTGTTTCTGCATACAACAAGTTTAAAGTGTCCTGGCGGTTTACCGCCGGACGGGTCATAATGCCCAACATATAACCCGGGTTTATAACCAAGGCTGCACTTAAGAATAATTAAATATGAAATATATCATACCTGTGACATTGAATCACATCGTTGGTTTACCAACTTTTTGTAGTAGAGGTAATAACCCAAATTTTGAGCACTGATAACTCCTTCCATATTGTGCCGGTTTATGATAAACCGTACCGGGTTGTGATAAACACCGGATTAACCATATATAATGCTGGCGACTTATAATCAAACCAGACCGGGTTAATAATCGCCGGATCATAATTAGTAATGTACTGACAACTTGTAGTTGAAAGTCAAGCCGGGTTAATGAACACCGGTTTACTCCATAATAAGATGGTAACATAAAATCAAACCGGGCAGATAATCTCCGGATTAAGATTTGACCGTGTCAGGGAAGCTGATCCACCAACACCTATGGGGACAGGTCCCCTTTCGGTTCGGAGGGGGGCGGAGGCCGCACAAAGAGCGGATCGAGGCAGTACACGCGAGCAGTTTTACCCAGCTTCGGGCCACACGGATGCGTAAAACCCTACTGCTGCTTGTTTGTGTGTATTGAATTCTTGCTCAGGAGCGATGGACGCTGCCAGACTGAGCGTGAGAGTGTTCCTGATGTTTCGAATGAGCCGAACCCCTTCTATGTTGCGCTTGGGCCTCCTTTTATACTTTCAAGGGGTCACCGACAGGTGGCAACGTAGACTAGAAGGGTAAAAATGGAAAAGGATGCGGTAGGTGCAGCTACCGCTACTGTGGACACAGTGCACCCTACCTAACTCTGACGGCAGGGGACAAGGTCATTGAATGCCTGTCTGAGTTGCCTAAACAGTGCAAAAAGTGACCGTTAGGAGCGCCACCGTTTTCCATGATGGCCTTCTCTTCATCTCCGCTTGCCACCCCGCACCCCTAGCTGCGCGTCCTCCTGCCACGTGTGCTTGGGAGTGTCCTAGAGCGACACGTTAGCAGGTGTGCTGAAGCGCGGGCACGAAGTGGGGGTTTCCCGCGGCAAGCTCCTTGTCGCGGTCGTCGTCTTGTCGTGTTTGGGAGCTTGTTGCTCACCGGGCCTTGCCGGGACGCAGGACGCGTCGCGGCAAGCTTTCTTGGTATGCCTTGAGTGGCCTTCCCGGCAAGCTCCTCTTGCCGGGGTCTTGTCTCTTCCCGGCAAGATCCTCTTGCCGGGGCCTGGGTTGGCCTTCCCGGCAAGCTCCTCTTGCCGGGGCCTTGGTTGGCCTTCCCGGCAAGCTCCTCTTGCCGGGGCCTTGGTTTGAGTACTTTGTTCTTGAATGGTCTTCAAGGGAACCACGGAAGGTCTTGGCGGTCACCCGGCAAGCCTTGCCGGGATGCTGCGACCGCCCATGCACAAGTTCGGGGTACTAGGGTACCCCTACTCTAGTACACCGACAGGAGCCCCCGGGCCTGGGCCAGACACGGTGCCGACCGCTGTTGGGCCAGGCCCAAAACAGTGCACGGGCACGCGCAGCCTAGGTCACGCCGCATATCTCTCTGCTCCCACCGCGCACGCCCAGAACGGCACGCGTCAAACGCGGCGTCGTGGGTGACGCGGGCGGCGTGCGCGGGGCTAAGCCCCTCGAGCATGCGTCAGGCCACGATGATGGGGACGGTTCACGCCCTCCTCCCTAAACGGAGGTAGGCATGGGGGCGTGGTGCATTTACTGGACGGGGCCGGTGCACGGTTTTCGGGACGTCCACCCCCCGCGATCATGAGGCGGAGCGAGGCCGCCTCATCCGTCGCCTTGGTTCTGCATCCCCGCCACGCGGCTCCCATGCGCTTGGGGTCGCGGACGGTGGAAGTGGGAAACTGGGCCGTCGTGAGCAGAGGCAGTGGGTTGGCCCCGACTCCCTGCTCTTCCCGTGTCTTGATTCGCTGAGCGGGGCGGCCGAGCCCCCACCTCGCTTCTTTATAAAGAGCGGGAGGGGAGCACAGAAACCCGCACTCTCTCATCTCCTCCTTTCTTCAGCTTCTGCTCCCCTTTCTCTCATTCTCCATCGAGAAAGGGAACCCAGGCCCTTCATCGGTGGCGGCGAGGGTCGCCGCCAGACAGCACATCTCTCCCTCTCCCGCGCTTGTGGTGGCAGAGCCAGCCATAAGGGGAAGAGGGAGGGGCGAGGTCGTGGATGAGGTCGAGGACGAGGTCGAGGCGCTCGGGGAAGAGGCGGGCGGGGCGGCGCGCCAGCTTCGCCTCCGCCGGCGGCTCCTCCCCCCACGGCGGTCCATATAGGGGACGACCCTTGCGAGTTCTTCGTCAAGCTGCGCCGGGCGCCTCGTCGTCGCCTCTGGCTTCCAGCTCCGTTTGCGAGCGCGATGGAGTTGGACCCGCCCGAGACACTGAGACTGCACATGAGGGGCTGTGGGATCAGCGGCACGCGAGTCCGCGTTGTATTCCCAGCCCCTAATGTGATGTATCTTGATCGAGGGTGGAAGACGTTCGCCCGTATCCACAGCCTGATGGAGGGGTTTACCCTCCATTTTAAGTTGATGGAGGGCGATCTCCTCTCCGTCAAGGTCTTCGGGTGCTTCGGCACTCGGGCGAAGTGTTGCGTGGACAGCTCCTCCGATAGCGAAGGCTCCTCCTCGAGCGAGAGTGACGAGGAGGAGAGCGACAGCGACGATGAGGGTAGCGGGCGGCGTGGTGGCGGGTCCGACTAGGCGTCGGGCGCCGCTTCGCGCGGCACCGGTGACCCCATCATCCGTGTCGCCGGCTCCTTGAACTCCCCGGGGTCGTCTCCTTGGGCGGCTGGCGTAGGGAGGCTGCGGAAGGGGAAGAGGGCTGGCGACAAGGCCGTCAGGTCGGAGTACGAGGGCGTGGTGCCCTCGACAGCGTGCTGACGTCCTGCCGCCCCGTCTTCGAGTCCCGCTTCCAGCGCCGCCATCGCCGTCCAGCCTTCGGACGGCCCCCGGGATGTTCTCTTGGTGTCTTCTGGCACCCGTAGCTCGCCTAGGCGCTCCTTTTGCCCTTTTCGCCTCCTTGACCTGCCTCCTGAAGAGAGGGACAGGAAAGGGATTATGGGCATCTTATCTTTTTAATTTGTAAGCCTTCGGGCCTTAGCTATATCTAAAACTTGTAATCCTCTCTTTCATGTTTTTCATCCTCTGTGGACTGTACCTGAGTGGGATGTTTTTTCATGAAAAGGGGATGCTTGCCAGGTTATTTGTCTCGCGAGTTGAACCCACGCCAAGGAGCAAATCCTTGGTATCCCTCGGACAGACATTTCATCTCCCGGCAACAGGCCCTGCCGCCTTCCCACATCGCTCGACCTTTCTCACGCCTTTGACGGAGGCGGGAACGAGGTGGGTGCGGTCTCCTCGTTTCATCCCTTTGCTGCCGCGACTACGACCAAACTTGGCCCCGGGAACGAGCCCCAGGGCCTAGAGTTGAGGGAGCACGGCAGTTTTCGGGAAGAAACGCGGTTTCGCATTCCCCAGTCCATAAGAGGATGCATGATGAGGGATGAAAGACTTATCTGATATTGCAGCCCCCGGCAACTCTGGTTTGCCATGGACAATTCTTGGCACTCGCAGCCCCCAGCGATACTGGCTTGCCGGGGCCCAGGTGCCGGTGCGCCCTTCCTCTCCTCTTCGTCCTCAAGCAGTCTGGCCAGGATATGCGAGCCCTGCGAACGAAAGAGAAGCAAAAGGACGGCCACTCGACCTCTAGCATGCATGCTATAACCCCGGGGTGGAAGGCTTCGGGTACTCTTCCGACGAGGAACTCCAACCCAGCGCCAAGCTCACTCTGTTCTTCAAAGGTGTGGCGGTGGCACTCCAGCAACTCCGGGAACGGATCCCAAAGCAGTTGGCCGACGAGTCACGCTCGATTTGTGCCGGAGTTCTGGAGAAGGTGCTGGTGAAGGTGGCCTTCCGCAATCCGGGCCTCAACCTCACCAACGTCCTCAAGAGGCTGCCGGTGGATGCTGATCTTGACGCACTTAAGGCCCTCGTCGCACCCATTGTGGACAGGGTGAACGAGGTCAAAAGGGTTTTCTTCTTTTCTTGTCGCTGCCAGTCATGTCATGGGAACACTTTATTAGAGGCGCGACAAGTTATTTTTGTAATATAACTCTATCTTAGGCAAAAAATTGTTGTGTTACTTCCTTTACTCGACTCTTGGCTTTGTATGGTTCTGCCCTACGCTTTCTAGGGAAACTTGCCGGCGCAGGCACCCTTGCCGCAAGCGCCGAGTGCGGAACTTCAGCAGCCTGCTGGCGAGGTCGCTACCGACAAGCAACCTTGTCGCAACTAGTTGCAGCTCACTTAAGTTGTTGAGCGGACTCAAAACAAAGTAAGGGCGCTAGCGGCTCACTTAAGTTGCTGAGCGGACTCGAAGCAAAGTAAGGGCGCTAGCAGCTCACTTAAGTTGTTGAGCGGACTCGAAACAAAGTAAAGGCGCAACTAGCTACAAGTTGGTTCCTCCGTGCACAGGTTTTCCATACAAAGCACGGTCGTTCAAGGAAAATAACTCAAAAACTTAAAAAACTGATTGCTCAAGCTTTAGCAACTTAGCTTTTCTGTCGTCTGCTTCCCGGCAAGGAGAAACTTTCTTGAACGGCCTGGTCCACAACATTATCTTCTCCTTCCCCCCCGGTAAACCTTGTGGGCGAGGGAACCTTCCTTCTCTTGAGAAAGAAACCGAGAAATAAAGTAATGATATGGAGCCTTGGGCTCGTTATCGCTTACCGGGGTCTGGTGCTGCACAAAGTGTCAGATAACATATGCGAAAAAGGATTATAGCATAAAAAACTGACAAGATGTGCGGAGCACATGAACTTTACTGGTGCACGGGGTCTGCGCCCGGCTTTGTACAAAGGATTACATGCAACAGCGGCAAGACTTGTACAAAAGGTTGTTGCCGGAAAAGCTTCCGGCTACCGCGCCCTACGGGTAAAACTTACGAAGATGTTCAATGTTCCAGGAGTTGCTCACCGGAATGCCATCTTCGGTCTCAAGGCGGACAGCGCCGGGCCTAGTGACTCGTTTCACCCGATAAGGGCCTTCCCACTTCGGCGTCAACTTGTTGGAATTCTTGGCGGACTGAACACGCCGAAGAACAAGGTCGCCTTCCTCGAAGCTTCTGGCTTTAACTTTGTGGCTATGGTAGCGACGCAAAGCTTGCTGGTAGCGAGCGGCTCGCGCAGCAGCCTGAAGACGGTCTTCCTCAAGGAGCAGCGCGTCATCTTGTCGCAGCTGCTCTTGCTCGAGCTCATCATAAGCGAGCACTCAAGGTGACCCGTAAACGAGTTCCGTGGGGAGAACTGCCTCCGCTCCGTAGACTAGAGCGAAGGGTGTCTGGCCAGTGGCTCGATTTGGCGTCGTCCAGATCGACCAAAGAACCATCGGCAGCTCCTCGATCCAGTTTCTTCCGCACTTGTGCAGCCTGTCGAAAGTTCTGGTCTTGAGGCCTCGCAGCACTTCAGCATTTGCCCTCTCCGCTTGACCGTTGCTTCTCAGATGAGCAACAGAAGCGAAGCAGACCTTGGCGCCAAGATCTTGGATGTACTGCATGAAGGTGCGGCTCGTAAATTGCGTGTCGTTGTCGGTGATGATCCTGTTAGGGATCCCGAAACGGCAAACAATCGACCTAAAGAACTTGACTGCTGACTGTGTTGTCACCTTCCTCACTGGTTCCACTTCCGGCCACTTTGTGAACTTGTCGATTGCAACGTACAAGAACTCAAAGCCCCCGACAGCTCGGAGGAAGGGGCCAAGGATGTCGAGCCCCCAGACCGAAAATGGCCAGGATAAAGGGATCGTCTGGAGAGCTTGAGCTGGCTGGTGTATCTGTTTGGAATGGAACTGGCACGCTTCACACTTGGTTATTGTGCAGTTGCATCCTGGAGGGCTGTCGGCCAAAAGAAGCCTTGTCGGAATGCTTTGCCGGCAAGTGCTCTTGCGCCAATGTGGTGACCACATATGCCTCCATGTATCTCTACCAACAGCTGTTGTCCATCTTCCCGGCGAATGCACTTCAATTTCACACCGTTGAGTCTTATTCTGTACAGTGTGTTGTCGACAAACTTGTACATACTTGACTGCCGGGCTACTCTTTCAGCTTCTTCTTGCTCTTCGGGAAGCTCTCCTGTCTGAAGGAGATGGACAATCTGCTGCGCCCATGCTGGAGCTTGTGGCTCGACAACAAGGACTAAAGGCGTATCTGTTGTTGTGGGAACATCCGCTTCTACGGCGAGAACCTGCGGTTCGGCCGGAGCGTGATATTCCCCGGCAAGCTTGCCGGAGCAAAACTTGTCGGGAGCGTCTCCTTCAACGGAACAAACCAAGATGTTCGCCGGAGCAGACTGCTCCTCAGCACTCTTGGCGTCGATCTTGGGGACCTTCTTGGCGGCGGCTTCGGGAAGCTCTGCCGGAAAGTAGTCACCAGAAACCAAGTTCCTCTTCTTATTCTGTCCAGTTGATGGTGTCACAGATGGTTGAGTCAGCTTGAGCACAAAAATCCCTAGTTCCACAGGTAACTTTAGTGCTGCGCACTTTGACAGGCCGTTAGCAATATCGTTCTGAGCTCGCGGAACATGCTCCATTTGCAGGCCGTCAAAGTGTTCTTCTAGCTTTCTCACTTCATCAACATAAGCTTCCATCAATGGGCTCTGGTAGTTCTTGTTCACTTGGCGGACGACAAGCTGTGAGTCACCCCTTACAATGAGTTTCTTGATCCCAAGGTCGGCTGCGATTCTGAGGCCGGCAAGCAAACCCTCATACTCTGCAGTATTGTTCGTTGCTTGCTCCTTGGGAAAGTGCATCTGGACTACGTACTTGAGGTGCTCTCCGGTGGGTGCGATAAGCAGCACGCCAGCACCGGCGCCTTGCAGCGAGAAGGCACCATCAAAGTACATCAGCCACTCTTTGCTTGTCTCCTTGACGGGGATGCTCGTCTCTGGAATTTCCTCGTCTGGGGTTGGCGTCCACTCTGCTATGAACTCTGCCAATGCCCTGCTTTGGATCGTTGTAGTGCTCTCAAACTTGAGGCCAAAGCTTGACAGTTCCAGTGCCCACTCGACAATCCTGCCTGTTGCTTCTGGATTCTGCAGTATCCTCTTCAACGAAAAGCGAGTGACAACTGTGATCTCGTGTGCCTGGAAGTAATGGCGCAGCTTTCTCGAGGCCATGAGAAGGCCGAAAAGCAATTTTTGCACACCAGAGTACCTCGACCTAGCCCCCTGGAGAAGGGAGCTGACAAAGTAAACTGGGCGCTGCACCATCTTCTTCTGCACCTCCTTGCATGCCTGCGCAGACTCAACTTTGTCGGGGCCAGAGCTTGTCGGAGAAGCCCCCTGCTTGTCGCTGGATTCACTTGTCGCGGTCGCTGGCTCATCATCCGCCTCCCTCTTTGCTACTAACGCAGCACTAACCACTTGATTGGTTGCTGCCAGATATAGCAGCAACTTCTCTTGTGGCTTAGGTGCGACAAGTATTGGAGTGGAGGACAGGTACCTCTTCAAGTCCTGTAGCGCGGCCTCCGCTTCTGGAGTCCATTTCATTGGACCTGCCTTTTTCAATATTTTGAAAAATGGCAGGGCGCGCTCAGCAGACTTAGAGATAAACCTGCTGAGCAGCCACGCAACCGGCAAGCCTTCGCACATCCTTGACGCGCTTCGGTGCTTCAATCTGCTCGATGGCCTTGATCTTGTCGGGGTTGGCTTCAATTCCCCGCTGAGACACAAAGAACCCAAGAAGCTTGCCGGAAGGGACTCCAAACACACACTTCTCGGGGTTGAGCTTGAGGTTGATCTTGCGCAGATTTACAAAAGTTTCTTCTAAATCTTGGATCAGGGTAGCCTTGTCCTTGCTCTTGACCACTATATCATCCATGTAGGATTCCACATTTCTGTGTATCTGTGGCTCAAAAGCGACATGGACTACCCTTGCAAATGTTGAACTAGCATTCTTCAACCCAAAGGGCATCCGTACAAAACAGTATGTGCCGCAAGGGGTGATAAATGCGGTTTTTTCCTCATCCTCTTCTGCCATGAAGATTTGATGGTATCCTGAATATGCATCAAGAAATGAAAGCAAATCACATCCAGCTGTGGAGTCAACAATCTGGTCAATGCGCGGCAAGGGAAATGGATCTTTGGGACAAGATTTATTGACATCAGTGAAGTCTATACAAAGCCTCCATTTCCCGTTCGCCTTGCGCACGACTACAGGATTGGCCAACCACGTGGGATGGAGCACTCCTCTGACAAGGCCTGCTGCTTCCAACTTCTTGATTTCTTCTGCGATGAATTCTTGGCGCTCCACTGCTTGCTTCCTGACTCTCTGCTTGACGGGCCGCGCATGAGGACAGACGGCTAGGTGATGCTCAATTACTTTCCTGGGAACACCGGGGATATCAGACGGTTGCCATGCAAACACGTCGACATTCGCCCGGAGGAAAGCAACGAGCGCGCTTTCCTATTTGGGGTCAAGCGTGGCGCTGATGGTGAAGGTACCACCAGTGCCATCCTCCTTGGCGGACACTTTCTTAGTCTCAGGTGGAGCTGCCATTGCCTTCTTACACTTTCCGGTGGAGCTCAATGGTGCGTCCTCGATGGTAGCGCAGCACTCCGAAGAGGTGCGCTTGCCGGAGTGGGCATCAGAGCTCTTGCCGGACTTTGTCTTCTTCTTCCCCCCGGGAGCTTCAGCGGCAAGTGTGTTGTGATCAGCTGCGGCTGCTGCTTCCCGGTAGATCTTGTCGGCGCAGATAAGGGCATCCTTCTTGTCGCCGGGGACAGAGATGACACTTATCGGGCCTGGCATCTTGAGCATGTTGTATGCATAGTGAGAGGCTGCCATAAACTTGGCGAGCGCTGGACGGCCAAGGATCCCATTGTAAGGTAATGGAAACTCGGCAACGTCAAACGTGACCCTCTCAGTCCTGAAGTTCAGCTCACTGCCAAATGTGACCGGCAGCGTGACCTTTCCCTTCGGCTTGCTTCTTCCCGGGCTGATTCCTTGGAATGTGCCGGTCTCCTCGAGCTCGCTGTCAGGGATCTGAAGTTTCTGGAGGACCGTAGAGGATATCAGGTTCAAGCCGGCCCCGCCGTCAACTAGCATCTTCGTGACCTTGAGGTTGCGGATAGTTGGTGAAACCAACATCGGCAAGCACCCGACCGCAGTTACGCGGTCAGGGTGATCCTCGATGTCGAAGATGATAGGCGTGCTGGACCATTTCAGGGGCTTGCGTGACTCTATGGATGGCTCTGCTGCATTCACTTCCCGCATCCACTGCTTGAGTTGGCGGTGCGAAATATGCAGAGAGGCGCCACCGTCAACGCACAGGACCTCTGTGGCTTTCTGAAATTCCTGCTCGTCGGCCTCGTCATCATCCATGTCTTCGTCATCATCGTCATCTTCATCCTTGTCGCGGCCGCGGGGAGGTCTGTCTCCTTGCTGCTGCTTGGCCTTGCCGCGGCGTCCTCCTCGGCCGGGACGTTTCTTGCCGGATCCACCAGTTCCTTCCTGGGCCTTCTCCTTGTCGCGCCGCTCGTACTCAGCTTTCTGTTGCTCAACAAGCTGTTCGACTTTCTTGCAATTCTGGAGATCGTGACCCTTGGTGCGGTGAATCTTACAATACTGCTTGTCGGAGCTGTCCTGCTTGTCGGCGGCCGCCACAGGCTGGGCCTCCTTGTCGGAGCCACCAGCTTTAGCTTCCTTGGCGCCACCTCCGTTGCCGGTCTGCTCGACAGCTAGCACTTCCTTGCCCTTTTTCTTTCTGTTGTTCCGCCACCGGCCTTTCCTTGCCGGAGCGGCTTCCTCACTGTCGGATCCTCCTGCTCCTGTACTCTCTCCGGGGAGCCTCCTCCCCTCTTCAGCGCATGCACACTTGTCGGCCAGGGCGTAAAGCTCGCTGACGTCTCTGATCTTACACATCGCCATCTCCTCCCTCATCCTTCGGTTTCGCACGTTCTGATGGAACGCGCTAATGATCGCGGCGGGGTGGACGTCTGGGATGTTGTGCTGTACACGGCTGAATCTCTGAATGTACTTGCGCAGTGGCTCTCCTTCCTTCTGGGCGAGCAGATGAAGATCGCTCTCTTGGCCATGTGGCTTGTGGCCGCCTGTAAAGGCGCCGACAAACTGATGGCATAAATCTGCCCAAGAGGAGATGGAATTGTCCGGCAAGTGCATGAGCCAGGACCTGACGTTGGGCTTGAGTACCAGCGGGAAGTAGTTGGCAAGGATCTTGTCGTCCCGTCCCCCGGCAGCCTGCACCGCGATGGTGTAGATGCTGAGAAACTCCGACGGATGCGTCTTGCCGTCGTACTTCTCTGGTACGTCTGGTTTGAAATTCTTTGTGCTGGGCCACTAGACTTGCCGCAGCTCACGGGTGAATGCAGGACAACCTACTGTGTACGGCAGATCGCCTGGTTCCCCTGGCGCATGCATGTCAACAGAGGGCCCAGCGCGCTTGTCGGATTGACGTCGTGCTTCTCTTCGACGCTCGATGCGGGTTCGAGCGTCTTCTTGTTGTCGTTCATGGAGAACTTGACGCTGGTCGCGACGAGCTCGTGGGTCCGACGACGCGGTGGAGCCGTTGTCGGGGTGGACCCGGCGAGTCGGTGATTTTGGACTTCGTAGTGGAGAGTGCATGGAAGTCGCACCTCCCCCGGTCTTGTTGCCATCGGCTCGCGTCCGGCTGTCCTGCCGCGGTAGCGAGGTGCTTGGTTGCCGCGCAGTGTCGCCGTTGGCGAAGCCAATGAGGCTCTGGATAGTGGCCCTCCATTTGTCGGTCTTGTCCACCGTCGGAGGATAGTCTAGGAGCAGTTGAGCTCGCACCAAGGCTTCTGCTGGAGTGGTGGGCGGCGGAGGTGTACGGTGCAAGGAGTGGGGCGTGCTCGGACTCCTAACCACGTTAGAAGGAGCAGTGCCCCGTCCAGGCGACCGTACTTCGCTCGAGCCAGCATGTTGACGTGCATGTTGGTCTTGAGCGCCACGAGAACCACCAGCTTGATCTTGGCCCAGCGGAAGAATGGCGCTGCGAACGCCATGACGCTGCTGGTCCCGCGCCTTCTGAGAGGGGCGCGGTGCGCGCATGGACGCTGAGGTCTGTGCCGCCTTGTCCTTGGACTTGGCCGCGCTGAGAGCTCCCTCGTCGACGCCCATTCTTCCGCCGGCGTCCACTCCACCACCTGTTTTCTCCGGAGGCGGTGAAAGCGACGTAGATGGAACAGCTGCCTCCGAATCCTTCTTCTTCGGTGGCATCTCGATGAAGACGATGAAGATTTAGCTCGCGTGCACGCCGGATCGGGTTCGCACAATCTCGACGCCCCCTACCTGGCGCGCCAGAGATGTCGGGGAAGCTGATCCACCAACACCTATGGGGACAGGGCCCCTTTCGGTTCGGAGGGGGGCGGAGGCCGCACAAAGAGCGGATCGAGGCAGTACACGCGAGCAGTTTTACCCAGCTTCGGGCCGCACGGATGCGTAAAACCCTACTGCTGCTTGTTTGTGTGTATTGAATTCTTGCTCAGGAGCGATGGACGCTGCCAGACTGAGCGTGAGAGTGTTCTTGATGTTTCGAATGAGCCGAACCCCTTCTACGTTGCGCTTGGGCCTCCTTTTATACTTTCAAGGGGTCACCGACAGGTGGCAACGTAGACTAGAAGGGTAAAAATGGAAAAGGATGTGGTAGGTGCAGCTACCGCTACTGTGGACACAATGCACCCTACCTAACTCTGACGGCAGGGGACAAGGTCATTGAATGCCTGTCTGAGTTGCCTAAACAGTGCAAAAAGTGACCATTAGGAGCGCCACCGTTTGCCATGATGGCCTTCTCTTCATCTCCGCTTGCCACCGCGCACCCCTAGCTGCGCGGCCTCTTGCCACGTGTGCTTGGGAGAGTCCTAGAGCGACATGTTAGCAGGTGTGCTGGAGCGCAGGCACGAAGTGGGGGTTTCCCGCGGCAAGCTCCTTGCCGCGGTCGTCGTCTTGTCGTGTTTGGGAGCTTGTTGCTCACCGGGCCTTGCCGGTGTTGGAAATATGCCCTAGAGGCAATAATAAAAGTATTATTATATTTAAATGTTCATGATAAATGTCTTTTGTTCATGCTATAACTGTATTATCCGGAAATCGTAATACACGTGTGAATACTTAGACCACAATATGTCCCTGGTGAGCCTCTAGTTGACTAGCTCGTTGTGATCAACAGATAGTCATGGTTTCCTGACTATGGACATTGGATGTCGTTGATAATGGGATCACATCATTAGGAGAATGATGTGATGGACAAGACCCAATCCTAAGCATAGCATAAAAGATCGTGTAGTTCGTTTTGCTAGAGCTTTGCCAATGTCAAGTATCTCTTCCTTCGACCATGAGATCGTGTAACTCCCGGATATCGTAAGAGTGCCTTGGGTGTATCAAACGTCACAACGTAACTGGGTGATTATAAAGGTGCATTACAGGTATCTCCGAAAGTATCTGTTGGGTTGACACGGATCGAGACTGGGATTTGTCACTCCGTATGACGGAGAGGTATCTCTGGGCCCACTCGGTAATGCATCATCATAATGAGCTCAATGTGACCAAGGTGTTGGACACGGGATCATGCATTACGGTACGAGTAAAGTGACTTGCCGGTAACGAGACTGAACAAGGTATTGGGATACCGACGATCGAGTCTCGGGCAAGTAACGTACCGATTGACAAAGGGAATTGCATACAGGGTTTGATCGAATCCTCGACATCATGGTTCATCCGATGACAACATCGAGGAGCATGTGGGAGCCATCATGGGTATCCAGATCCCGCTGTTGGTTATTGACCTGAGAGCGTCTAGGTCATGTCTGCATGTCTCCCGAACCCGTAGGGTCTACACACTTAAGGTTCGGTGACACTAGGGTTATTAGGAAGACTAGTATGTGACTACCGAATGTTGTTCGGAGTCCCGGAGGGGATCCTGGACGTCATGAGGAGCTCCGGAAGGGTCCGGAGGTAAAGATTTATATATGGGAAGTTGTCAAACGGACACCGGGAAGTTTCGGGGTCATACCGGTATTGTACCGGGGCCACCGGAAGGGTTCCGGGGGTCCACCGGGAGGGGCCACCCCTCCCGGGGGGCCACATGGGCTGCGTGGGGCAGGGAGCCAGCCCCTGGTGGGCTGGGCGCACCCCCTCCCTTGGGCCCTTGCGCCTAGGGTTGAGGGAGGAACCCTAGAGGGGGCGCCCCCTTGGCTTGGGGGGCAAGCCACCCTCTCCCCCTCTCCCCTTGGCCACCGCACCCCCCTAGATGGGTTCTAGGGGGCCGGCCCCCTTCTCCCTTCCCCCTATAAATAGAGGGGTGAGGGGAGGGCAGCCGGACCACCCTCCAAGGCGCAGCCCTCCCCTCCCCAACACCTCTCCTCCTCCGTTGTGTGCTTGGCGAAGCCCTGTCGGAGTACTGCCTCTCCACCATCACCACGCCGTCGTGATGCCGGTGGAGCTGTCTTCCTCAACCTCTCCTTCCCCCTTGCTGGATCAAGAAGGAGGAGACGTCTCCCGTCCCGTACGTGTGTTGAACGCGGAGGTGCTGTCCGTTCAGCACTTGGTCATCGATGATTCGAATCACGTTCGAGTACGACTCCATCATCACCTTGCAAGCTTCCGCACGCGATCTACAAGTGGTATGTAGATGCAAACTCACTCCCTCGACTCGTTGCTTAGATGAACTCATAGATGGATCTTGGTGAAACCGTAGGAAAAATTTTAATTTTCTGCAACGTTCCCCAACAGTGGCATCATGAGCTAGGTCTATGCGTAGTTCTCTTTGCACGAGTAGAACACAATTTTGTTGTGGGCGTGGATTTTGTCATCTTACTTGCCTCTACTAGTCTTTTCTTGCTCAACGGTATTGTGGGATGAAGCGGCCCGGACCAACCTTACACGTACGCTTACGTGAGACCGGTTCCACCGACTAACATGCACTAGTTGCATAAGGTGGCTGGCGGGTGTCTGTCTCTCCCACTTTAGTTGGAGCGGAATCGATGAACAGGGCCCTTATGAAGGGTAAATAGAAGTTGACAAAATCACGTTGTGGTGATTCGTAGGTAAGAAAACGTTCTTGCTAGAACCTAATTGCAGCCACGTAAAAGATGCAACAACAATTAGAGGACGTCTAACTTGTTTTGCAGCGATTGATCATGTGATGTGATATGGCCAGAAGTTGTGATGAATGATGAATTGTGATGTATGAGATCATGTTCTTTGTAATAGGAATCACGACTTGCATGTCGATGAGTATGACAACCGGCAGGAGCCATAGGAGTTGTCTTTATTTTTTGTATGACCTGCGTGTCATTGAATAACGTCATGTAAACTACTTTACTTTATTGCTAAACGTTAGTCATAGAAGTAGAAGTAGTCGTTGGCGTGACAACTTCATGAAGACACGATGATGGAGATCATGATGATGGAGATCATGGTGTCAAGCCGGTGACAAGATGATCATGGAGCCCCGAAGATGAAGATCAATGGAGCTATATGATATTGGCCATATCATGTCACAACTATATAATTGCATGTGATGTTTATTATGTTTTGCATCTTGTTTACTTAGGACGACGGTAGTAAATAAGATGATCCCTTACAAAAATTTCAAGAAGTGTTCTCCCCTAACTGTGCACCGTTGCTACAGTTCGTCGCTTCTAAGCACCACGTGATGATCGGGTGTGATGGATTCTTACGTTCACATACAACGGGTGTAAGACAGTTTTACACAGCGAAAACACTTAGGGTTAACTTGACGAGCCTAGCATGTGCAGACATGGCCTCGGAACACGGAGACCAAAAGGTCGAACACGAATCGTATGGAAGATACGATCAACATGAGAATGTTCACCGACGATGACTAGTCCGTCTCACGTGATGATCGGACACGGGCTAGTCGACTCGGATCGTGTAACACTTAGATGACTAGAGGGATGTCTAATCTAAGTGGGAGTTCATAATTTGATTAGAACTTTATTATCATGAACTTAGTCTAAAACCTTTGCAAATATGTCTTGTAGATCAATGGCCAACGCTAATGTCAACATGAACTTAAACGCGTTCCTAGAGAAAACCAAGCTGAAAGATGATGGCAGCAACTATACGGACTGGGTCCCGAACCTGAGGATCATCCTCATAGCTGCCAGGAAACAATATGTCCTAGAAGGACCGCTAGGTGACGCTCCCGTCCCAGAGAACCAAGACATTACGAATGCTTGGCAGTCTCGTGCTGATGATTACTCCCTCGTTCAGTGCGGCATGCTTTATAGCTTAGAACCGGGGCTCCAAAAGCGTTTTGAGCACCACGGAGCATATGAGATGTTCGAAGAGCTGAAACTAGTTTTTCAAGCTCATGCCCGGGTCGAGAGATATGATGTCTCCGACAAGTTCTACAGTTGTAAGATGGAGGAAAACAGTTCTGTCAGTGAGCACATCCTGAAGATGTCTGGGTTGCACAACCGTATGACCCAGCTGAACATTAACCTCCCAGATGAGGCGGTCATTGACAGAATCCTCCAGTCGCTCCCACCAAGCTACAAGAGCTTTGTGATGAACTACAACATGCAGGGGATGGAAAAGACCATTCCTGAAGTGTTCTCGATGCTGAAGTCAGCAGAGGCTGAAATCAAGAAAGAACATCAAGTGTTGATGGTCAATAAGACCACTAAGTTCAAGAAGGGCAAGGGTAAGAAGAACTTCAAGAAGGACGGCAAGGAGGTTGCCGTGCCTGGTAAGCCAGTTACCGGGAAGAAGTCAAAGAATGGACCCAAGCCTGAGACTGAGTGCTTTTATTGCAAGGGGAAGGGTCACTGGAAGCGGAACTGCCCCAAATACTTAGCAGATAAGAAGGTCGGCAACACCAAAGGTATATTTGATATACATGTGATTGATGTGTACCTTACCAGTACTCGTAGTAACTCCTGGGTATTTGATACCGGTGCCGTTGCTCATATTTGTAACTCACAGCAGGAGCTGCGGAATAAACGGAGACTAGCGAAGGACGAGGTGACTATGCGCGTCGGGAATGGTTCCAGAGTCGATGTGATCGCCGTCGGCACGCTGCCTCTACATTTACCTACGGGATTAGTTTTGAACCTTAATAATTGTTATTTAGTGCCAAGTTTGAGCATGAACATTGTATCTGGATCTCGTTTAATACGAGATGGCTACTCATTTAAGTCTGAGAATAATGGTTGTTCGATTTATATGAGAGATATGTTTTATGGTCATGCTCCGATGGTCAATGGTTTATTCTTAATGAATCTCGAGCGTAATATTACACATGTTCATAGTGTAGATGCCAAAAGATTTAAAGTTGATAACGATAGTCCCACATACTTGTGGCACTGCCGCCTTGGTCACATTGGTGTCAAGCGCATGAAGAAGCTCCATGCCGATGGACTTTTAGAGTCTCTTGATTATGAATCGTTTGACACGTGCGAACCATGCCTTTTGGGCAAAATGACCAAGACTCCGTTCTCCGGAACAATGGAGCGAGCAACCAACTTGTTGGAAATCATACATACTGATGTGTGCGGTCCAATGAGCGTTGAGGCTCGCGGAGGATATCGTTATGTTCTCACTCTCACTGATGACTTGAGTAGATATGGGTATGTCTACTTAATGAAACACAAGTCTGAGACCTTCGAAAAGTTCAAGGAATTTCAGAATGAGGTAGAGAATCAACGTGACCGAAAGATAAAATTCTTACGATCAGATCGTGGAGGAGAATACTTAAGTCACGAATTTGGTACACACTTAAGGAAATGTGGAATCGTTTCACAGCTCACGCCGCCTAGAACACCTCAGCGAAACGGTGTGTCCGAACGTCGTAATCGCACCCTAGTGGATATGGTGCGGTCTATGATGTCTCTTACCGATTTACCGCTATCATTTTGGGGATACGCTCTAGAGACAGCTACATTCACTTTAAATAGGGCACCGTCTAAATCTGTTGAGACGACACCGTATGAATTATGGTTTGGAAAGAAACCTAAGCTGTCGTTTCTAAAAGTTTGGGGATGCGATGCTTATGTCAAGAAACTTCAACCTGAAAAGCTCGAACCCAAGTCGGAAAAATGCGTATTCATAGGATACCCTAAGGAAACTGTAGGGTATACCTTCTACTTAAGATCCGAAGGCAAGATCTTTGTTGCCAAGAACGGATGCTTTCTGGAAAAAGAGTTTCTCTCGAAAGAAGTAAGTGGGAGGAAAGTAGAACTCGATGAAGTACTACCTCTTGAACGGGAAAGTGGCGCAGCGCAGGAAACCGTTCCTGTGATGCCCACACCAACTGAAGAGGAAAACAATGATGATGATCAAGGTACTTCGGATCAAGTTACTGCTGAACTTCGTAGGTCCACAAGGACACGTTCCGCACCAGAGTGGTACGGCAACCCTGTCCTGGAAATCATGTTGTTAGACAACAATGAACCTTCGAACAATGAAGAAGCGATGGCGGGCCCGGATTCCAACAAATGGCTTGAAGCCATGAAATCCGAGATAGAATCCATGTATGAAAACAAAGTATGGACTTTGACAGACTTGCCCGATGGTCGGCGAGCGATAGAAAACAAATGGATCTTTAAGAAGAAGACGGACGCGGATGGTAATGTTACCATCTATAAGGCTCGACTTGTCGCTAAGGGTTATCGACAAGTTCAAGGGATTGACTACGACGAGACTTTCTCTCCCGTAGCGAAGCTGAAGTCCGTCCGAATCATGTTAGCAATTGCCGCATACTATGATTATGAGATATGGCAAATGGACGTCAAAACGGCATTCCTTAACGGACATCTTAAGGAAGAACTGTATATGATGCAGCCGGAAGGTTTTGTCGATCCTCGAAACGCTAACAAAGTATGCAAGCTCCAGCGATCCATTTATGGACTGGTGCAAGCATCTCGGAGTTGGAACATTCGCTTTGATGAGATGATCAAAGCGTTTGGGTTTATGCAGACTTATGGAGAAGCCTGTGTTTACAAGAAAGTGAGTGGGAGCTCTGTAGCATTTCTCATATTATATGTAGATGACATACTCTTGATGGGAAATAATATAGAATTTCTGGACAGCATTAAGGCCTACTTGAATAAGTGTTTTTCAATGAAGGACCTTGGAGAAGCTGCTTATATATTAGGCATCAAGATCTATAGAGATAGATCGAGACGCCTCATAGGTCTTTCACAAAGCACATACCTTGATAAGATTTTGAAGAGGTTCAAAATGGATCAGTCCAAGAAGGGGTTCTTGCCTATGTTACAAGGTGTGAGACTGAGCTCGGCTCAGTCACCGACCACGGCAAAAGATAAAGAAGAGATGAGTGTCATCCCCTATGCTTCAGCCATAGGATCTATTATGTATGCCATGCTGTGTACCAGACCCGATGTAAACCTTGCCGTAAGTTTGGTAGCAAGATACCAAAGTAATCCCGGCAAGGAACATTGGACAGCGGTCAAGAATATCCTGAAGTACCTGAAAAGGACGAAGGACATGTTTCTCGTTTATGGAGGAGACGAAGAGCTCGTCGTAAAGGGTTACGTCGACGCTAGCTTCGACTCAGATCTGGATGACTCTAAGTCACAAACCGGATACATGTATATGTTGAATGGTGGAGCAGTAAGCTGGTGCAGCTGCAAGCAGAGCGTCGTGGCGGGATCTACGTGTGAAGTGGAGTACATGGCAGCCTCGGAGGCAGCGCATGAAGCGATTTGGGTGAAGGAGTTCATCACCGACCTAGGAGTCATACCCAATGCGTCGGGGCCGATCAAACTCTTCTGTGACAACACTGGAGCTATTGCCCTCGCCAAGGAGCCCAGGTTTCACAAGAAGACCAGGCACATCAAGCGTCGTTTCAACTCCATCCGTGAAAATGTTCAAGATGGAGACATAGAGATTTGCAAAGTGCACACGGATCTGAATGTCGCAGATCCGCTGACTAAACCTCTCTCGCGTGCAAAACATGATCAACACCAGAACTCTATGGGTGTTCGATTCATCACAATGTAACTAGATTAGTGACTCTAGTGCAAGTGGGAGACTGTTGGAAATATGCCCTAGAGGCAATAATAAAAGTATTATTATATTTCAATGTTCATGATAAATGTCTTTTGTTCATGCTATAACTGTATTATCCGGAAATCGTAATACACGTGTGAATACTTAGACCACAATATGTCCCTGGTGAGCCTCTAGTTGACTAGCTCGTTGTGATCAACAGATAGTCATGGTTTCCTGACTATGGACATTGGATGTCATTGATAACGGGATCACATCATTAGGAGAATGATGTGATGGACAAGACCCAATCCTAAGCATAGCATAAAAGATCGTGTAGTTCGTTTTGCTAGAGCTTTGCCAATGTCAAGTATCTCTTCCTTCGACCATGAGATCGTGTAACTCCCGGATATCGTAAGAGTGCCTTGGGTGTATCAAACGTCACAACGTAACTGGGTGACTATAAAGGTGCATTACAGGTATCTCCGAAAGTATCTGTTGGGTTGACACGGATCGAGACTAGGATTTGTCACTCCGTATGACGGAGAGGTATCTCTGGGCCCACTCGGTAACGCATCATCATAATGAGCTCAATGTGACCAAGGTGTTGGACACGGGATCATGCATTACGGTACGAGTAAAGTGACTTGCCGGTAACGAGACTGAACAAGGTATTGGGATACCGACGATCGAGTCTCGGGCAAGTAACGTACCGATTGACAAAGGGAATTGCATACAGGGTTTGATCGAATCCTCGACATTGTGGTTCATCCGATGACAACATCGAGGAGCATGTGGGAGCCATCATGGGTATCCAGATCCCGCTGTTGGTTATTGACCTGAGAGCGTCTAGGTCATGTCTGCATATCTCCTGAACCCGTAGGGTCTACACACTTAAGGTTCGGTGACGCTAGGGTTATTAGGAAGACTAGTATGTGACTACCGAATGTTGTTCGGAGTCCCGGATGGGATCCTGGACGTCATGAGGAGCTCCGGAAGGGTCCGGAGGTAAAGATTTATATATGGGAAGTTGTCAAACGGACACCGGGAAGTTTCGGGGTCATACCGGTATTGTACCGGGGCCACCGGAAGGGTTCCGGGGGTCCACCGGGAGGGGCCACCCCTCCCGGGGGGCCACATGGGCTGCGTGGGGCAGGGAGCCAGCCCCTGGTGGGCTGGGCGCACCCCCTCCCTTGGGCCCTTGCGCCTAGGGTTGAGGGGGGAACCCTAGAGGGGGCGCCCCCTTGGCTTGGGGGGCAAGCCACCCTCTCCCCCTCTCCCCTTGGCCACCGCACCCCCCTAGATGGGTTCTAGGGGGCCGGCCCCCTTCTCCCTTCCCCCTATAAATAGAGGGGTGAGGGGAGGGCAGCCGGACCACCCTCCAAGGCGCAGCCCTCCCCTCCCCAACACCTCTCCTCCTCCGTTGTGTGCTTGGCGAAGCCCTGTCGGAGTACTGCCTCTCCACCATCACCACGCCGTCGTGCTGCCGGTGGAGCTGTCTTCCTCAACCTCTCCTTCCCCCTGGCTGGATCAAGAAGGAGGAGACGTCTCCCGTCCCGTACGTGTGTTGAACGCGGAGGTGCTGTCCGTTCAGCACTTGGTCATCGGTGATTCGAATCACGTTCGAGTACGACTCCATCATCACCTTGCAAGCTTCCGCACGCGATCTACAAGTGGTATGTAGATGCAAACTCACTCCCTCGACTCGTTGCTTAGATGAACTCATACATGGATCTTGGTGAAACCATAGGAAAAATTTTAATTTTCTGCAACGTTCCCCAACAGCCGGGACGCAGGGCGTGTCACGGCAAGCTTTCTTGGTATGCCTTGAGTGGCCTTCCCGGCAAGCTCCTCTTGCCGGGGTCTTGTCTCTTCCCGGCAAGATCCTCTTGTCGGGGCTTGGGTTGGCCTTCCCGGCAAGCTCCTCTTTCCGGGGCCTTGGTTGGCCTTCCCGGCAAGCTCCTCTTGCCGGGGCCTTGGTTTGAGTACTTTGTTCTTGAATGGTCTTCAAGGGAACCACGGAGGGTCTTGGCGGTCACCCGGCAAGCCTTGCCGCGGGATGCTGCGACCGCCCGTGCACAAGTTCGGGGTACTAGGGTATCCCTACTCTAGTACACCGAAAGACCATGTTCCGCCAATTTGTAATTGATAGTCGAACCGGATTAACAATGTCGGTTTAAAAACGCAACAAAAATCAAATAACAATTATGAAAAAATATGGAAGCAAAGGCAATGATAAGACCGTTTGCAAAAAGAGGCTTTACTGGGCCGATCAGATGGTGTTACCATGGTCGGACACGACCAAGCTCCCAATAAGGTGTAACTATGGTTCAAGTCAGCCAGGTCCCCAACTGAAACTGTGGCATTATACCGATCAAGTGGCGTGGCAATGGTTCGGGTTCGACCAAACCCCCAAGTGACTCTATGGCCTTAGGCCGATCAAGAGGCGTGACTGGTTCAGACTTGACCATGTCCCCAAGTGATCTGGTGGCTTTCGCCTATCAAAAGGTGTTGCATTGGTTCGGACACGACCAAGCCCCCAAGTGATGTTGTGGCACTAGGCCGATCAAGAGGCGTGGCTATGGTTCGGATACGACCAAGCCCCCAAGTGAACAATAATATGATAAGCCAATAAGGCATGATACCCATGTTTGGACCGCACATCATGGCAGCAGGTCCTCTTTGGCACCCTTTAACTTTTTGCAAGAGATAAATCCTTCTTGAACCGGGATTTTGAACCGGATATTGAGAGATTGAAAGCTTTGTGGGAGACATCTTTCCCTTGAACCGGATTGTAAACCAGAATCTTCATTTTCAGCCGGAAATTTTCTGATGGCCTTTCAACTCGAACTTGCGAGAAGTTAATTCCTTTTTGAACCGGACATTTTTAAACCGGATTTGAGCGCTTGAGAGCTTTGTGGGAGAATATATTTCCCTTGAACCGGATTGTAAACCGGATACTTGAGAGCTTCAGTGAGACTGACTTCCCTTGAGCCGGATTTTAAACCGGAATCCTTTCTGATGATCCGGAACTTCTTCATTGAGCCGGGATTTCGTAACTGTCATATACTTACTAAGCCGGAAATTTTCTGACGGCCTTCAAATAACAATAGCCTCCGGGACCGGGTTATCTTTCCCTTCATCGTCCTGGGGTTCTTAAATTTGCTGAAACTGGCAAGATTTGCTTAGTCATGTCATCGTAGCCCCCGAGTCTCAAGGTGACTCGAGGAGTTGGCTTGAAACTCTCCATATTTGACCGTGATATAAACCGGCATAACTTGTATATCATTGGTGTTGATAACACAATGTGCATCCACAGAAGGTTGTGATGACTGCGGCGGGTTATAAATGACCCTGTATGAGCCATGTCAGCAACTCGGCCAATGGTTCCTTCCAACTGGCGATTTGAAGTTAACTAAACTGTAGTGGCGGCGACTTGTGTGCCTGCCCATTGAGCCATCCAGTGTAGACGGCGGTTGATAGTATATGATAATTTGCCTCCATTTTGAAAGAAAACCGGGCTACCCAAGCTGTGACTTGCTCATGCAGACATGTGCGACCTGGTATGTTGATGTAGACCAGGCCGCAATAAATGGACGGTAGAGACGTCCACAGTATTAGAGGTGGCTTGGACAGATGAACCGGCCACGGTGTTGTAAACCGGTTCGGACGGGCGAGTCAAACGCAGGCACGGTCCAGGCAAGCTGATGTAAACCGGGCCGTAAGGGCGGCGTCTTGCACGCATCCATTCACCGTGTAATGTGGCACGGACGAACACCGGGCAGGACGTTGCCAGCGCGTGCTTCGTACCCATGGTATAAACCATGTTTATAATGAATAATCGTACTGCATACAATATTGCAGACCAAGGCAAAGATAAACTGCTCTTTGACAAAAATAATATGCACTATTTTAGATGAATATCACCTGATGTGCCAGGCCGGAAATAATCCGCCATGAAACTGATGATCGCTAGGTGGAGTTGAAGTCGCTCACGGGTGAACCGGCCACGACGTGGTAAACCGGTGCGAACGGGTGAGTCGGCCGCAACGTTTGTAAGCCGGCGCGGACACGTGAATCGGCCGCGAGGGCGGACAGGTGAGTCATCCGTGGCGTTGTAAGGTGGCACGGATGGGCGAGTCAGCTGGTGCGTTTTGATGTAAACTGGACCGTGACATGCGTGCCCATGAAGCCACGTGGCACAGCCGAATGTGCATCCACAATATAACACCATCCCTTTTTCTTTTAATAGTCTTCCTATGTACAAAATATTACAGGCCAAAGCAATTGTTGCTGAATGAATTAAATTGTACTGATAAAATACATAGGAAAAATAACACCTGGTATTTTTTGCCGGATGAATATGGATGCTGACGATCAAAGACATGGTAAATGTCTGATATAGCTCTTGACGTAAGCAGTAGCAGGAACAATCAATCCAACTTGCCTTTGTCCCACTATTGTACTGGTTTTTACATGCAGGCGCAGCAGTCATCTAGTTAAAATAACCAGAAATATAGTGGCCTGCTGCAGAAGCCTTTTTTTTAACAGCGCTGTCAGCCTCGTGCAGTATATTCTTTTGGAATTGTTTTTGCGCAGCTGCTTAGCCGGCGCTTCTCCTCTTCCGTTCCCTTTATGACAGCCAACACAGATCGCTGGGACTCGTGCTCCAGTTCAATTGGCGGAGTGGTCTTCAAAACAATCATGCGTACATGCACTTCCTTTCCACGTGAATGCTCCAATGAAAACAGATTTGTACTTTGACCAGTGTTGTTGTCGCTTGGTTGACCAAGCGGCAATGATGGAAGCCCGATTTTAGCAACGTCTCAAAACATAGTCGTTCGGCGAGGACGGCTTGACGCAGCTTGATACTAGGCGATAAGGCACCCACGGCGGAGACCGGTGCCAGCAACAGCAGAAGCAGCGGCCTTGATGGAGGCTCAGAAGAAGCAAAGCGTGCCGGTGGCTCAGAGAAAGCGGGGGCGTGGGGCGCGACCCGGTCGGGCACAGTGATTTGTGGCAAAAAACGGAGAGCAAGCCTTCCACCAGAGTGAGTCAACGGATCAGGAAGCGGCAGAGGCGGAGTGGCGGCTCATGACGATGTGGCGCATCAGCGGGTGAGGTAACACGCCGGTGGTAGTGGCTTGTGAGAAGACTTTCGGGCGAGGCGCAGGCCGGGGCCAGCTTGGCACGGCTGTTGTAGCGAGCGGCTCGCGGCGGAGGCGGAGGCGAGTCAACATAGTTCAGCCCAAGTCTGCGGAGACGTCCGCTTCTAGGTCATAGCTGGATCAATTGGCTCTTGTCCGTGTCCTCCTCCTGGTCATTTGACTTCCACGTCAATTTCGTGTGATGGCTTGACCTTATCTTGATTTTTGAGAGTACAATACGCACAGTATGCTCCAAAAATTACTGGATAACTCGCTCCTGGGTCGTGGCTGTTTCCGGGCCGGGCCCAGTTGAAAAGATCGGGTTGTGATCTTCCCTTTGGTAATTGAAAAACTGAATCAGTACTACTAGTAGCCTCACATGATAAAGTAGTAGTCCTGCAATACTTGATCCGGTTGATTGATGGCTTGATGCGACACAGCAGCAGCAATGAAAACCTTGTAATATGCCATGAGTAGTAGCGCTAGAGATCAATTGAAAATCGCATACTAGCAGCTTTGGCTTCCTCGGGACTTGAAGACAGTACGTGCGGGAACAGCGGCTCAGCGGGTCGCTTCTGGTCAATCTCCGCATACGAGTTGAATCAGTAGAACTTGTCGGTCTCGCCTTCCCTTATTGATCCGGCTTCGGTTCGCCAAGCCGCGTTGGCGGTGCACAAGACGCCAAACCCTAGCTTCTCAAATCTCGTATATTGCCAAACCGGACTAGCTAATCTGAAACTGACGCAGATCCTTCTGAACGGGAATTTCCTCCTCTTGCAAATTACGAACTTCTCAACCCTTGGGAGAGATCCCTCCAAGAACTCAACACCATCGTGCGCAGGCCCCACGGTGGGCGCCAACTGTCGTGGAATTGTCACATCAGATGTCCTTAGTGTGAGGACTTAGTCGCGAGGCCAACGCATCTATGTGGTAGCTTGAGAGGGGTTGAGTGGGACGAGAGACGCAGCACAAGACAGGGATTTAGACAGCTTCGGGCCCCGGGAAACATCATCCGGTAAAAACCCTACATGCTGTTTGAGGCTAGGTCTCATTATGATCACGAGTGAGTCGCCGTAAACCGGCTCTCCTCTTTGTGTATAGCCCTAAGATTGTTTCTCTTGCTTGTCGCTTGTCCCTCTTTGGGGAGCCCTGCCCCTCCTTATATATGTTGAAGGGGCGGGTTACATGTGGAGTCCTATTAGGATTAGGACTAATCTATCTCTAATACAAACCGGATACAAGTCCTGGTCTTAACTCCTTGTAAGGTAAATATTCCTCATGCCTTTCCTCTTAAACCGGCCCACAATAGTTGAACCGGCCTTCATGAACCGCCAGACAGGCCACCGGGTCTTGTCGCTCCTCTGACCCGTCCGCCGGGTCACCAGTGAGTTACAACGTCCTGGCGGGTTGCTGGTAAATCGCCAGGTTTGGGCGGGTCACCAGATGAATATCGCCAAGCGCCAGCGGGACCTCAAATAATCCGCCAAGTCCGGCCGGGGTAACTTCCGTCCAGTTTACACCACGGGGTATATCCCCGACAGTGAATCTACTTATATATTGGGGTTATGCATTAGAGACAGTTGCATTCACGTTAAATAGGACACCGTCTAAATCCGTTGAGACGACACCATATGAACTGTGGCTTGGCAAGAAACCTAAGTTGTTGTTTCTTAAAGTTGGGGATGTGATGCCTATGTCAAAAGGCTTCAGCCAGATAACCTCAAATCCAAATTGGAGAAGTGCGTCTTCATAGGATGCCCTAAAGACACTATTGGGTACACCTTCTACCACAGATCCAAAGGCAAGATCTTTGTTACTAAGTTTGGGTCCTTTCTAGAGAAGGAGTTTCTCTCGAAAGAAGTGAGTGGGAGGAAAGTAGAACTTGATGAGGTAATTGTACCTTCTATCAAATTGGAAAGTAGCACATCATAGAAAACCATTCCCGTGATACCTACACCAACTAGAGTGGAAGATAATGATAATGATCATGAAACTTTAGATCAAGTTGCTACTGAACCTCATAGGTTAACCAGAACACGATCCGCACAAGAGTGGTAAGGTAATCCTGTCCTTGAAGTCATGTTACTAGACCAAGGCGAACCTACGAACTATGAAGAAGCTATGATGATCCCAGATTCCGACAGATGGCTTGAGGCCATGAAATCTGAGATAGGATCCATGTATGAGAACAAAGTATGGACTTCGGTGGACTTTCCCGATGATCGGCAAGCCATAGAGAATAAATGGATCTTCAAAAAGAACACGGATGCTAATGGTAATGTCACTATCTATAAAGCTCGACTTGTCGCGAAAGGTTTTCGACAGGTTCAAGGGTTTGACTACGACGAGACTTTCTCACCCGTAGCGATGCTTAAGTTTGTCCGAATCATGTTAGCAATTTTTGCATTTTATAATTATGAAATCTGGAAAATGGACGTCAAAACTGCATTCCTTAATGGATTTTTTAAAGAAGAGTTGTATATGACGCAACTAGAAGGTTTTGTCGATCCTAAAGATGCTAACAAAGTGTGCAAGCTCCAGCGATCCATCTATAGACTGGTGCAAGCATCACGGAGTTGGAATATACGCTTTGATGAGGTGATCAAAGCATATGGTTTTATACAGACTTACGGTGAAGCCTGTATTTACAAGAAAGTGAGTGGGAGCTCTGTACCATTTCTGATATTATATGTGGATGACATATTGTTGATTGGAAATGATATAGAATTTCTGGATAGCATAAAAGGATACTTGAATAAGAATTTTTCAATGAAAGACCTCGGTGAAGCTACTTATATATTGGGCATCAAGATCTATAGGGATAGATCGAGACACTTAATAGGACTTTTACAAAGCACATACCTTGACAAAGTTTTGAAGAAAATCAAAATGGATAAGTCAAAGAAAGGGTTCTTGCCTGTGTTACAAGGTGTGAAATTGAGTCAGGCTCAAAACCCGACCACTGCAGAAGATAGAGAGAAAATCAAAGTCATTCCCTGTGCCTCAGCCATAGTTTCGATCATGTATGCTATGATGTGTACCAGACCTGACGTGTGCCTTGCAATAAGTTTGGCAGGGAGGTACCAAAGTAATCCAGGAGTGGATCACTAGACAGCGGTCAAGAACATCCTAAAGTAACTAAAAAGGACCAAGGATTTGTTTCTCGTTGGTGGACTTGCCCGATGATCGGCAAGCCACAGAGAATAAATGGATCCTCAAGAAGAAGACGGACGCTGATGGTAATGTTACTGTCTATCAAGCTTGATTTGTTGCAAAAGGTTTTCGACAAGTTCAAGGAGTTGACAACGATGAGACTTTATCACCCATAGCGGTGCTTAAGTCTGTCCGAATCATGTTAGCAATTGCTGCATTTTATAATTATGAAATCTGGCAAATGGATGTCAAAAAACTGCATTCCTTAATGGATATTAAAGAAGAGTTGTATATGATGCAACCAGAAGTTTTTTTTCGATCCTAAAGGTGCTAACAAAGTGTGCAAGCTCCAGCGATCCATCTATGGACTGGTGCAAGCATCTCGGAGTTGGAATATACGCTTTGATGAGGTGATCAAAGCATATGGTTTCATACGGACTTACGGTGAAGCCTGTATTTACAAGAAAGTGAGTGGGAGCTCTGTAACATTTCTGATATTATATGTGGATGACATATTATTGATTGGAAATGATATAGAATTTCTGAATAGCATAAAAATACACGAATAATAATTTTTCAATGAAAGACCTCGGTGAATCTACTTATATATTGGGCATCAAGATCTATAAGGATAGATTGAGATGCTTAATAGGACTTCCACAAAGCACAAACCTTGACAAGATTTTGAAGAAGTTCAAAATGGATCAGTCAAAGAAAGGGTTCTTGCCTGTGTTGCAAGGTTTGAAGTTGAGTAAGACTCAAAACCCGACCACAACAAAAGATAGAGAGAGAATGAAAGTCATTCCCTATGCCTCAGCCATAGGTTCTATAAAGTATGCCATGTTGTGTACCAAACTTATTGTGTACCTTGCCATGTGTTTGGCAAGGGGGTACAATAGTGACCCAGGAGTAGATCACTGGACATCAATCAAAATTATCCTTGGTTACCTAAGAGGACTAAGGAGATATTTCTCGATTATGGAAGTGATAAAGGGTTCGTCGTAACGGGTTACGTCGATGCAAGCTTTAACACTAATCTAGATGACTCTGAGTCTCAATCTAGATATGTATTGTAAGTGGGGGCAATTAGCTAGAGTAGCTCCATGCAAAGCATTGCAGGCATAGAAAATTGCAAAATACATACGGATCTGGATGTGGCAGACCCGTTGACTAAACTTCTCTCACAAGCAAAACATGATCACACCTTAATACTCTTTGGGTGTCAATCACATGGCGATGTGAACTAGATTATTAACTCTAGTAAACTCTTTGGGTGTTGGTCACATGCGATGTGAACTATGGGTGTTAATCGCATGATGATGTTGAAGGGGAACGTAGCAGAAAACAAAAAAATTCCGACCTACGCACCAGCCCAGGACCACAATGGAGACTGCATACATGGTTTGATCTTTTTTGTTACCGACTCGTTGTGCAGCGGGAAGTAGAGTCGATGACGAACGGCGGTGCAGATCCCCGCAGCTAGGATTTACAACCTCCCAACCGCGAGGATGTATACCCTCATCTGCTCCTCAGACAGCCCTACAGGATACGGTCGAACAGCCCCCCAGACGGTGTCGCGGACAGCCCTTTGGGAGGACCTTCGAAACTCGAACGGTCACTCGGACAGCCCTTCGGGAGGACCTTCGAAACTCGAACAGTCACACGGACAGCCCTTCGGGAGGCACTCACGAACTAAGACCGAAACTACGGTCTCTCTACAGAGTTGCACACATACGATGTCATCTATCCAGCAGGGCTTCGCCGTCCAGAACTAGTTCCTGCCAGAACCCAGACAGCCTTTTGGCTCTACAAAACTGTTTCGCTGGGAGGGAGAGAGAAGCCAGATCATGCATGGCACTTGTATGTGAGAGAGTGAGAGGTCTGCCCCTCCACCTCTATTTATAGGAAATCCCAAGGGGTACGGTAGTTTAACACAAAAACCCAAAATGCACATGAATGAAGTCCTCCCTCAAGGGCATAAGACTGAAACCAAGGAACAAGGGGCCCCCATGAGGGCCTCCCAATCCATCCATGTCATCTCTAGATCTTTTGAGTAAAGCCCCAAAAGGTGGCTTTCCATAAAATATCCCAAAAAGCACTTTCACTATTCACGACGACATTTTCCAGCGTCCGTTCGAACTGAAAATATTTACGTAGTCTTAGAACATTTCCAATACCCACCATAATAATTTTCAACGCGTTCTAGAACAATTCCATTTTAGTGATTTTCATCTGCGAAATGCATCTGAAGTGGCTCCGGCAGCTCCGGAACATTTCTGGTTTTTATCTCAGAAAATTCCAAAAAGCTTCCAGAATGATTCTGGCACCTTCCAAGAATTATCAGGCATGTGCCGAAACCAATTTGACTTAATGGTATATCCCGAAACAACTTTTCGGTATCATCGAAACTTATCTGATGACCACTCTCTGCGGTACGATTCCGCTATCTGAAACCATTCCGGTGTCCAAAACTTTTTATCGTGATTTTCTCTCAGACTCCCTGTCTAGTATTCAGCAGATAGATGACCCTTAAGCATGTGACCCTATAGGTTCAGTGAAGTATAGACATGACCCGGAACCCCTTCCAATCAATGATCAACATCGGAGCCGTGGACACCCATATTGACCCCTATACCCACATGAATGAATATTCGAGTGAACCTCCAGTTGTCGTGTGCTATTCCTGTTCCTTCACGATATGTTACAAAGACCCGAGGTGAGATTTACTTGCATCCCCATGGATCAACAACTTGTCCACTATGCTAGTTACCTCGATACTGGTTTTGTTCTCTTTTCTCGTTTTCGTGTTCCGGCATCCCTGTGATCAAATCACACTGTGTCTGGCCAGACGATGATGGATACCGTAACACCGAGAGGGCCCGAGAATATATCTCCATCGTCGGAGGAGCAAATCCCAATCTTGAGGTATCAAGTTACTTGACACACTTTTCCATGAACCCGTAAGCCGCTGTAATAGCCACCCATTTACAGATGACGTTTAACAAACCCCAAAGTTCATGAAGCAAGCATGAAGAAACTCGATACTCTCATGGTCTAAGGAATCATGCAAACGTTAACAATCTCTATGTTATTTACCAACGAATGAATCTCATAGCATAACATCAAACCGGGTCGATTCAACACAAATGTTCTCTTAACATTGTGCCCTCAAAGTTGCTGGCATAGACACGCCCATGACCAGGAAAATGAACCATCATGCAACACTTGAGCTAGTCTTAGAGGCCAAACTAGAAATACTTCTTACCGTTTATTATTCCACACGTTCATATGAGTCTTCCTCCGAGCCTCGTGGATATTGCAGACTCGAGAATCATTGCTGTTATAGCATGGAACATAAACATAATTATGAACTTGGAGATAAATAATATCATTCATTATTGCCTCTAGGGCATATCTCCTACAGACTCCCACTTGCACTAGAGTCAATAATCTAGTTAATGCTAATGCACTTTACACCTATGGCATGCCGGTGTAAAAAATGCTTCGCATGTGGTATAGCCTGATGTCCATCAGATCTGACAACCTCAGCTCTATGTCTATCTCTGCATATCCTCGCGTTTTCACGCTTTCACAAAATTGATATTTTGTGCGGACTTGGCTTTGTATAAATGTGAATCACAGGTTGAACCTGGATTCCTCAGACTGAGTTATGGAGAAACTACCTGCAGTGGTGTCCCATTGACAAAAGCCATCTTGGAACCATACTAAGTTCATGAATGAACTATATGATTCAACATCTTGTTTGTCACTTCTAAAGCGTCAACATACTTAGTCATTTGTTATAGAATTCGCCAGAGTATCCTGTTGGGAACAATTTCCAACTACCGTGCCACCATATTGTGTATTACACAAAACCCTTAACTTAAATCGAAAATCGCATGGAGAAAAGATGAAGACTGTATCGATGTAACATTTTACAACGAACTCTTCATGATCTCCACTTGCGAGAAAACATATCATAAGTACTTACTCTAGTACTCAATGACATCTTTCACTGTTGTCCCATGATCAGTACTTTGATCACTTTAGTATCCATACTCGCAACATCCTGGGAGTATTGGACATATCTGGTTCTTTTACATACCATGGAATAAATGATTAATCCAAACACATGAGTGTGTGGAATCTCCATCATGTATTTTGCTCATCAGTGTTTTGGGACACTGATTCTTGCAAAAACTCTTTCCATGTGACTTCGGCGAGAATCACTCCTTATCGTTCTTAGTGCTAAACGGTTTTAGCATCTTGTCAATATGTATTTATTGCTTAGCCCTATTAGGTAAATCTATCTCCATAGATCATTATGCCTAATATTGAGGCTATTTAGCCTAAGCACTTCATCAAAAGACTATTTTCAAATGAAGTCCTAATTCGTATTAAGAAATTTATTTCCAATTAACAATGTGTCAAGCACACAAGGTTTTTAAAAATATTACTACGCTCCCACTTACTTTCTTGAATTACAAGCATCTTCGTTACCCATTGATGAAGTCAAATCCCTTTGACCATTTCATCAAAGCACGAAGATTCCAACTCCATTTTGCTCTCTTCTGTCCATCGATGGAACTTTGAAGTTTGCACCCTTTCTAGCATCCTCTGGATAAACAAAATGCCTTGGACTATAACACATGCAAGTCCTTGGTTTCATTTCCATCAGATGGAAATCCTATTGTCATCCATGTTTCATATATCATGATTGAAATATGTATTAATTGCTAGTTCAACCCGAACCGACTTTAAGCATCGCTACGATGAAAACAACCTCACCGTAGTCAACTCTTGAACTTGTTATTTCAACAAGTCGAGCTTTATGGATAAAATTTTTTTATCCATATAGGTTTTAAGATCCATAAATATTCGTTAGACTCTAAGTCTTCCGAAAGGTGTATCAAGGTTTTAATCTTGAATCACTTATATGGAAACTAACTCGGGTTGTATTGGCATTTAGCCAATTCCGGAGTCAGGGCCCATCTACGCTTCCTTGTGTATCATAGGTATAATGTTGTCTAACAACAATATCTCGTTTGCGCACCTGAGAGGTTTGCACGAGCCTTGCCTACATGGTTCAACTGCAAGTTCGACCGAAGTTCATACATTTTATTGTAGAGACTTCCGTATCAGTCGCAGTAGGAAACTCTGGAATTACTTCCAAGGTATCTTTCCTTTGATCTGATGACGAAGATATTGTTTATCTCGTCGAGTTGCACTATTCTCCCACTCACCTTTTTGAAAGAACAATTTTCTTCAAAATCACACCGTTCTTTATGGCAAAACTTTTTGCCTCGGTATAGTGGTGAGGGATTACCCAATAATTTGGATAACCTACAAAGTAGCACTTGTCTGATTTGGAATAGGTTTGTAACCTTTTACACAAGCCCAATATTCCAAATGTTAAGAAAAGATATAACATGGTTGGGCATACCATACCATGCCATCATTTCAACAGACCCGATGGAGCTCTTTTCAGTGTAAAAGCCGCAGTCTCTAAAGCATTACTCTTTAAAAGTGATAATGGCAAATTTATTTATGTCATCTTTGATCTTACCATGTCATAAGTTGTTTGATTACATCTTCACAGACTTTTCACTTGCAGTGGTGTTCCGGGAGGTGCAAGTTATGAAACCCCTTTCACAACTCATCAGACATTCGCTAAACATGTAACTCAAATATTCCTTTGTGCAATCAAATTGCAGAAACATAATTTTCTTGTTACAATAACTTCTACTTCATTTTTGAAAACCTTTTGAATGATTTCAAAAGATCCAGACTTATGTCTCATCAAGTAAATATCCATATATCTACTTGAGTCATTTCTGAAGATAAATAAATCCACCACTTGCAACAACGTTTATTGAACTACACACATCAAAATGTATGATAACCAATAAGTTTGTTGCTCGTTCCTTATGGCCTGTGAACGGTATTTCAGTCACTTCACTTTTCGGAGGAAAGTTGCAAGTGTCAGATGATTCATAATCAAACGACTTCAAAATCCATCATAATGGAATTTTCCATGCGGGTTTCTCCAATGTGACCAAATGCAGCGCCACACATGTGTGGTATTCTCATAGTCTTTCGACATTTAGCATCAGCATTATGGATGTATAATTTTACCATCAATATTCATAACATACATCACATCTTGGATGGAAGCATGGCCCTTCATGTTATTCATAATACTTAACAACAATTGTTGTTTTTATGAACAACTCTTTTGCAACAAACATTGTGCAATGGGCTAGAGTGTAAGAAACTCTAAAATGAATTATGAAAGTAAACATAGAGGTAATATGTTAATATCATTATTCATAACGTACATCTCATTCACAATGAAAGTATGGCTCTTCTGTTATTCATAACAGCGAACATCAAAAGTTCTCTTATGAACAACCTTCTTGCAAGATACTTTATGCAATGGGCTAGAGTGTATAAAACTCTAAACTGTTTTATGAAAATAAATACATAGGGTAATACACCGATGGAAGATATAGTAACATTTACTATGTTCCATGTGTGTATCTAAACCTCATTCCTGGCTAGTCTTTCAGGTGGTAGTAGTTCTTGCATGGATTCGCAACAGAATGCAATCGAGCGGGTATCTTTGTGATAAACTCACAATACCCAAGAATTAGTGATTAACAAGTTTAATCATAATTCCCAAGAACTATTTCTTCTGACCAGCCTTCTATACATCAATAACTCGTACAACATTCATACATATGAGCTGGATATTCCAGTCTTCATTCTTTTTGCCTTTATACTTCTAACAGTTTAACTTTTAGTATTTCTCCTACTCTCAGAAGAAGCACTCAACCTAAGAGTGGCGTTAGCCCCGGACTTCCTAGGCATGAAAGTTTCACTAACACCCTTCGGACACTTCCTTTCTCTTTAAGTTGTTGTTTTATTCACCTTTCATCATAGGACAGGTGTTCTTCTAGACTCCTCTCTTATCAGTCTAATGCATAGTAAACTCCTTTACTAATAGTTTGCAAACAAACATTGCTTTGGATATCTCATATCTTTTAGCATTTGTCTATCTCTGAAAATGATTTTCAGATTCCATGAATATCACATAACTATCCAAACTTTCGAAGTTCGGGTCTCATGGAAGCAAACATATTGCACTTGACTGAAACGGAATTCTAGCTTTTGGATCGAAGGACAAGAGTCACATGATCCATAGCATAAGCGAGAGAATACCGAAAGTATGCGATAGGACAAAGTCCTTCTCGGCACTTTTGAGGACAATCCTCACATTACGTTACCAACCGTAAAGATTTAACCAGATATTTAATAGCTATTCAATTTTAACAGGGAAGGTGGAAACGCGAGCCATTATTCTACAACTATTATGCATATAACACTTAGACAGTGTCTAATTAATTGCACTGAGAATTTAAACAAGTTAATTCTACAGTGCGCTCCCACTCAAATCAATATCTCTCATAATTGATTGTTATCTCTCATAATTGATTGTGAGTGATTCAAGATCCGTATTTCAATTGTTCGCCATTGGTGTAACACTACTGATGACGAAAATCTCAACCAGTAGGCCAACTTGCCAATCACATCTCTATGTGACTCTTCTTCATCTTTCGATGCGAGTGTTCCGAGCTCATGACGGTCATGCCTGAACGTCAAGTCAACCAAGTGATCTCGCTGCGAGGTATCAACTCACCCGCCTCACACATCCCTAATCGTTCGTACCCGTGTGACACGGCGCACCCCGAAAAGTTAGGTGCCGTGATGGTGCTACACTTGGGAGAACACTAACTACTTGATATTTTTGTGAGAGATCACCCTAATAAAAAGCAACTACCGCGCAATCAAAAAGGGTGCATCAAAAGGGATAAACATCTCAGGCAATTCATAATAGCATGATATGGTATAGCCCTTTCTGACGGAGAAGTCTTTCATTTCTTCGTCTTTGGCATTTGCGTCAGTGTTCACCTTCGCGAAGATTGCCACCACCTTGTCGATGCACCAGATAATATTGCTATCTCTATAGCTAATAAAATAATGCATTACACAAGGTTGACACGGAGGTCATTTGAAGTGCAATCATATGGCTCCAGCCATCATGCCAAATCATGACACGCAGGTCATGTTAATCAATTTACATCATATAGACATCTCATACATAATCAAATTATTATGAGCATTGCTATACCACATCACATGCACATGCAAACCCTCCTGTAAAACCAAGTTAGACGTTTCTAATCGGTTCATGCAAACTTTTTTTCGTGGCTTCTAAGGTTTCGACTTAAACCGCAGCTACCAACGTTTTATCATCAAGTATGATTATTCAAGTTGCTAGATTAACATCTCGGGGTGTATGAAACACGAGATAATTAAATCTCGAGCCCCATACTAAACTTTGTCATACGCATGACCCCCGTGCAGATCATATCTGCAATGCCCTTTCATCTGCGAATTTCATCTTTCTTTTGACTACGGCAGAACCCAAAGAACTGATAGCACTTCCATGATCAATCAGGATCGCGGATTGCCAGAACTTTGTCAAATTCCACCATGCTGTCTCGAGATTGAGCAAACGCAAATTCTAGGGAAGCAAAAAGAACGTTGGGTAACAGATTTCATCTGTCACCCGCATAAATAATTTTCAGCAATAGATCTCATCTACTCCAAAATTATATTATGCAATACCCATACATCTCCATGTATTCTAGATCGTAACATGCATCTACGCATAGCACGGCTCTTGATGCCACTGTAGGGGAATGCAGCAGAAAACAAAAAAAATCCGACCTACGCACCAGCCCAGGACCACTATGGAGACTGCATACATGGTTTGATCTTTTTCGTTACCGACTTGTAGCGCAGCGGGAAGTAGAGTCGATGACGAACGGCGGTGCAGATCCCCGCAGCTAGGATTTACAACCTCCCAACCGCGAGGATGTATACCCTCATCTGCTCCTCAGACAGCCCTCCGGGAGACGGTCGAACAGCCCCCCGGACAGTGTCACGGACAGCCCTTCGGGAGGACCTTCGAAACTCGAATGGTCACTCGGACAGCCCTTCGGGAGGACCTTCGAAACTTGGACGGTCACAGGGACAGCCCTTTGGGAGGCAATCACGAACTAAGACCGAAACTACGATCTTGCACACATACGGTGTCCTCTATCCAGTAGGGCTTCGCCGTCCAGAAATAGTTCCTACCAGAACCCAGACAGCCTTTTGGCTCTACGAAACTATTTCGCTGGGAGGTAGAGAGAAGCCAGATCATGCATGGCACTTGTATCTGAGAAATGGTGAGTATGGAGGGCTGCCCCTCCACCTATATTTATAGAAATCCCAAGGGGTAGGGTAGTTTAACACAAAAACCCAAAATGCACATGAATGAAGTCCTTCCTCAAGGGCATAAGAGTGAAACCAAGGAACAAGAGGGGCTCCAAGGTGGAGCCCCAAGTGTGGCCGGCCACACCCCTTGGGGGGCCCCATGAGGGCCGCCCAATCCATCCATGTCATCCCTAGATCTTTTGAGTAAAGCCCCAAAAGGTGGCTTTCCATAAAATATCCTAAAAAGCACTTTCACTATTCACGACGACATTTTTCAGCGTCCGTTCGAACTTAAAATATTTATGTGGGCTTAGAACATTTCCAATACCCACCATAATAATTTTCAATGCATTCTGGAACAATTCCATTTTAGTGATTTTCATCTGCGAAACGCATCTGAAGTGGCTCCGGCAGCTCCGGAACATTTCCGGTTTTTATCTCAGAAAATTCCAAAAAGCTTCCAGAATGATTCTGGCACCCTCCAAGAATTATCAAGAAAGTGCCGAAATCAATTTGACTTAATGGTATATCCCGAAACAACTTTTTCGGTATCTCTGAAACTTATCCAATGACCTCTCTCTGCGGTACAATTCCGCTGTCCGAAACCATTCCGGTGTCTGAAAATTTTTTGGGTGATTTTCTCTCAAACTCCCTGTCTAGTATACAGCAGATAGATGACCCTTAAGCGTGCGACCCTATAGGTTCGGTGAAGTATAGACATGACCCGGAACCCCTTCCGATCAATGATCAACATCCATATTGACCCCTATACCCACACGAATGAATATTTGAGTGAACCTCCAGTTGCCGTGTGCTATTCCTGTTGCTTCGCGATATGTTACAAAGACCCGAGGTGAGATTTACTTGCATCCACATGGATCAAAAACTTGTCCACTATGCTAGTTACCTCGTTACTGGTTTTGTTCTCTTTTCTCGTTTCCATGTTCCGGCATCCCTGTGATCAAATCACACTATGTCTGGCCAGACGATGATGGATACCGTAACACTGAGAGGGCCTGAGAATATCTCTCCATCATCGGAGGAGAAAATCCCAATCTTGAGCTATCAAGTTACTTGACACACTTTTCCATGAACCCGTAAGCCACCGTAATAGCCACCCATTTACGGATGACGTTTAACAAACCCCAAAGTTCATGAAGCAAGCATGAAGAAACTCGATACTCTCATGGTCTCAGGAATCATGCAAACGTTAACAATCTCTGTGTTATTTACCATTAACTTGTGACGAATGAATCTCATAGCATAACATCAAACCGGGTCGATTCAACACAAATGATCTCTTAACATTGTGCCCTCAAAGTTGCTGGCATAGACATGCCCATGATCAGGAAAACGGAACCATCATGCAACACTTGAGCTAGTCTTAGAGGCCAAACTAGGAATACTTCTTACCATTTATTATTCCACACGTGCATATGAGTCTTCCTCCGAGCCTCGTGGATATTGCAGACTCGAGAATCATTGCAGTTATAGCATGGAACATAAACATAATTATGAACTCGGAGATAAATAATATCATTTATTATTGCCTCTAGGGCATATCTCCTACAGATGTGAACTAATGGTGTTAAATCACATGGCGGTGTGAACTAGATTATTGACTCTTGTGCAAGTGGGCGACAGAAGGAAATATGCCCTACAGGCAATAATAAAGTTCTTATTTTATATTTCCTTATTCATGATAAAGGTTTATTATTCATGCTAAAATCGTATTGATCGGAAACTTAAATACATGTGTGAATACATAAACAAATAACATGTCCCTAGTAAGCCTCTACTAGACTAGCTCGTTGATCAAAGATGGTTAAGGTTTCCTAGCCATGGACATGTGTTGTCATTTGATAATGGGATCACATCATTAGGAGAATGATGTGATGGACAAGACCCACCCATTAACTTAGCATAATGATCGTTCAGTTTTACTGCTATTGCTTTCTTCATGTCAAATACATATTCCTTCGACTATCAGATTATGCAACTCCCGCATACCGGAGGAATACCTTATGTGCTATCAAATGTCACAATGTAACTGGGTGATCATAAAGAGGCTCTATAGGTATCTCCGAAGGTGTTTGTTGAGTTGGCATAGATTGAGATTAGGATTTGTGACTCTGAGTATCAGAGAGGTATCTATGGGCCCTCTCGGCAATACACACCATAAGCTTGCAAGCAAATGACTAAGGAGTTATTTACAATGTGATATATTACGGAACTTGCTGGTAATGAGATTGAACTAGGTATAGAGATACCGACGATCGAATCTCGGGCAAGTAACATACCGATGGACAAAGGGAATTACGTATGTTGTCATAACGGTTGGACCGATAAAGATCTTCGTAGAATATGTAGGAGGCAATATGGACATCCAGGTTCCGCTATTGGTTATTGAACGGTGAGGTGTCTCGGTCATGTCTACATAGTTCTCAAACGCGTAGCGTCCGCACACTTAACGTCCAATGATGATATAGTATTATATGAGTTATGTGATTTTGTGACCGAATGTTGTTGAGAGTCCCGGATGAGATCACAGACATGACGAGGAGTCTCGAAATGGTCGATAGGTAAATATTGATATATAGGACGATGGTATTCGGACACTGGAAGTGTTTCAGAGGGTATCGGGTACTTATCGGGTCACCGGAAAGGAGTTTCGGGCACCCCCAGCAAAGATATGGGCCTAATGGGGCAAAGGGGGAACAAACCAGCCCCTGGTGCGCCCCTTCTTTGGATAGCAGGGCCTAAGGGAAGGAAAGGGGGGAGGGCTAGCCCCTCCTACCTTTCCCTCTCATGGGAGAAAGGAAAGGGGGGCGCCACCCTCCCCTGCCTTTCCCCCGCACCTATATAAGGCAGGGGGCGGCTTGGGAGGGACTCCAAGTAGGATTCCTCCTACTTGTGCGCCTGTTTTGGCTGCTCCTCCCTTCCTGCCACCTATATATATGTGGGAGGGGGCGCCTAGCACACAACAGACAATTGCCTAGCCGTGTGCGGTGCCCCCCTCCACCGTTTACACCCTCGGTCATATTTTAGTAGTGCTTAGGCGAAGCCTTGCGGAGATCACTTCACCATCACCGTCACCATGCCGTCGTGTTGTCGGAACTCATCCACTACCTCGCCGTCTTGCTATATCAAGAAGGCGCGGACGTCACTGAGCTGAACATGTGCTAAACGCGGAGGTGTCGTACATTTGATACTCGATCGGTTGGGTCGCGAAGAAAGTTTGACTGCATCAACCGCATTGTGAAACGCTTCCGCTTATGGTCTACGAGGGTACGTAGACACACTCTTCCCTCTTATTGCTATGCATCTCCTTTATAGATCTTGCGTGTCCATAGGAATTTTTTTTGTTTTCATGCAATGTTACCCAACAGTACGACTACATCAATCGTGTTGATAAACACTTCCACTTAACGATCTACAAGGGTATCTAGATGCTCGCCCTCTCGTAGTTATGCATCTCCATGGATAGATCTTGCATGTGCGTATAATTTTTTTTGTTTTCCATGCAACATTCCCCAACAGTAATCAGTTAGGTAGTGAATAACTTGGGATTTCGCAGGAACTAACATGTGCCGAAACTCCATCCTCCCTGCAATATGCACCCGACCCAGCGATTGCTAATAGAGAAATAGAGACCTCAAGCGGAACAATCTTCTGTTTCTCTGAAACTTTTGTATTATAGCAGTCAAGGCTAGAAGCACAATTCATCCTCCCATTCATGCCTAGTGTAGGTTTTACCCCATAACACCCACCGACCCACAACGTTCACGCTTCATGTCTAACAATTGAAATGATGCATCTCACCCCTAGTGTCTGTAAGTGTTTTGGTGACACATGTCACGATCGCCTAAACGGAGCTAGTCGTGGGCCTGCCCAGTTAGTTCTTTGCGGCATTCATTCTCGCTACGATCATTTGTTGTTTGTGTTTTCCTTTATAAGTTTTATTTTTACTTTTGAAATGAAAATACCTGATTAACTTCAAAAAATTGAAATTGGTAATTAAGGATGTGATGCATCTGTCAGATATTTATAGGGGAGTAACGTCAGTCTCTGTTAAAGATGGCAACACTTTTTTTGGAAAGACTTGTTGTGTGCTAAGATTTTCTGTGAATCACACCCAAGAGATTTCTCCTATATAACAAATGAGGATGTTTGAGTTAGGGAATTAATATCATCTAATAGTGTTGCACAAAACTTCCATCTGCCATTGCCCCGCATAGTTAGAAAAGAAGTTAGAGACCTACATAGACAACCCACACTCATCTGCAAAGTGGCAATGATGTTTGGAAATGTATTTGGGGGGACACTTTGTTGGGGAACATTGCATGGAAAACAAAAATTTCTATGCACACGCAAGATCTATCCATGGGGATGCATAGCAACGAGAGGGGAGAGAGTGTCTACAAACTCTCGTAGACCGAAAGCGGAAGCGTTTATTAATGCGGTTGATGTAGTCGAACATCTTCGTGATCCAACTGATCAAGTACCAAACGTATGGTACCTCCGCGTTCAGCACACGTTCAGCTCGATGACGTCATCGCCTTCTTGATCCAACAAGATGGGTGAAGTAGTAGATGAGTTCCGGCAGCACGACGGCGTGATGCCGGTGATAGTGAACTTGTTCCCGCAGGGCTTCGCCGAGCACTGCGAAGAAACTGGACGGAGGACTAAACTATGGAGAGGGGCACCACACATGGCTAAGAGATCGTCATGGGTCTTTTATATATTCATGGAAAGAGGACGCCAGGAGGCTCCTGCCCTCTGCCCCCCCTCCCTTTCCTTGTTTGCACAAGGGACAAGGGGGAGGAAAGGGGGAGGAGAGGAAGGCAGAGGGAGGCGGACTCCCCCCTTTCCTTTTCTTCCCCATGGCCTACGGCCAGGGAGGGGTGCGCCAGCTCCTTGTGGGCTGGTGTGCTCCCCTATTTTGGCCCATATGTCCCATTAACCTCCCGGGGCTTCCTGGAACCCCTTCCGGTGATCCGATGATTACCCGGTTCACTCCAAAACCTTTCTGGTGTCCAAATAGCATCGTACTATATATCAATCTTTACCTCCAGACCATTCCGGAGCTCCTCGCCATGTCCATGATCTCATCCGGGACTCTGAACAATATTCAGTCAACAAATCACATAACTCATATAAGAACTATATCATCCATGAATGTTAAGCGTGCGGGCCCTACGGGTTCGAGAATGATGTAGACATGACCGAGACGCCTCTCCGGTCAATAACCAATAGCGGAACCTAGATTCCCATATTGGTTCCTACATATTCTACGTAGATCTTTATCGGTCGAACCTTATGACAACATACGTAATTCCCTTTGTCTATCGGTATGTTACTTGCCCAAGATTCGATCGTCGGTATCTTCGTACCTAGTTCAATATCGCTACCATCAAGTATCTTTACTCGTTCCGTAATACATCATCTCGTAAATAACTCCTTAGTCACTTTTCTTGCAAGCTTCTTGTGATGTGTATTACCGAGAGGGCCCAGAGATACCTCTCCGATACTCGGAGTGACAAATCCGAATCTTGATCCATGCCAACTCAACAGACACCTTCGGAGATACCTGTAGAGCATCTTTATGATCACCCAGTTACGTTGTGATGTTTGATAGCACACAAGGTATTCCTCCGGTATCCGGGAGTTGCATGATCTCATAGTCAAAGGAATATGTATTTGACATTAAGAAAGCAATAACAATAAACTGAATGATCATATGCTAAGCTAACGGATGGGTCTTATCCATCACATCATTCTCCTAATGATGTGATCCTATTATCAAGTGACAACGCATGTCTATGGTTAGCAAACCTTAACCATGCTTTGATCAACGAGCTAGTCTAGTAGAGGCTTACTTGGGACACGGTATTTGTTTATGTATCCACACATGTATTTAAGTTTTCGATCAATACAATTCTAGCCTGAATAATAAACCTTTATCATGAATAATGAAATATAATAATAACAAATTTATTATTGCCTCTATGGCATATTTCCATCAGTCTCCCACTTGCACTAGAGTCAATAATGTAGATTATATTGTAATGAATCGACCACACATGAGTCTTGGTGTTGATCATGTTTTGCTCGCGTAAGAGGCTTAGTCAACGGGTCCGCTACATTCAGATCCGTATGTATTTTGCAAACTTTTTCACAAATGGAGTTGAAGCATCTCTTGATGTGTTTGGTTCTCTTATGAAACCTGGATTCCTTCACTAAGGCAATTGCTCCAGTGTTGTCACAAAATATTTTCATTGGACCCGATGCATTGGGTATTACACCCAGATCGGATATGAACTCCTTCATCCAGACTCCTTCATTTGCTGCTTCTGAAGCAGCTATGTACTCCACTTCACACGTAGATCCCGCCATGACGCTCTGCTTGGAGCTGCACCAGCTGACAGCTCCACCATTCAATATAAATATGTATCCGGTTTGTGACTTAGAGTCATCAGGATCAGTGTCGAAGCTAGCATCAATGTAACCATTTACGACGAGCTCCTTGTCACCTCTACAAACGAGAAACAGATCCTTGGTCCTTTTTAGGTACTTTAGGATGTTCTTGACCGCTGCCTAGTGATCCACTCCTGGATTACTTTGGTACCTCCCTGCAAAACTTATTGCAAGGCACACGTCAGGTCTGGTACACAGCATAGCATACATGATCGAACCTATTACTGAGGCACAGGAAATGACTTTGATTTTCTCTCTATCTTCTGCAGTGGTCGAGATTTGAGTCTGACTCAATTTCACACCTTGTAACACAGGCAAGAACCCTTTCTTTGACTTATCCATTTTGATTTTCTTCAAAACTTTGTCAAGGTATGTGCGTTGTAAAAGTCCTATTAAGTGTCTCGATCTATCCCTATAGATCTTGATGCCCAATATATAAGCAGCTTCACCGAGGTCTTTCATTGAAAAATTCTTATTCAAGTATCCTTTTATGCTATCCAGAAATTCTATATCATTTCCAATCAACAATATGTCATCCACATATAATATCAGAAATGCTACAGAGCTCCCACTCACTTTCTTGTAAATACAGGCTTCACCGTAGGTCTGTATAAAACCATATGCTTTGATCACCTCATCAAAGCGTATATTCCAACTCTGTGATGCTTGCACCAGTCTATAGATGGATCGCTGGAGCTTGCACACTTTGTTAGCACCTTTAGGATCGACAAAACCTTCTAGTTGCATCATATACAACTCTTCTTTAAAAAATCCATTAAGGAATGCAGTTTTGACGTCTATTTTCCAGATTTCATAATTATAAAATGCAGAAATTGCTAACATGATTCGGACAGACTTAAGCATCGCTACGGGTGAGAAAGTCTCGTTGTAGTCAACCCCTTGAACCTGTCGAAAACCTTTCGCGACAAGTCGAGCTTTATAGATAGTGACATTACCATTAGCATCTGTGTTCTTTTTGAAGATCCATTTATTCTCTATGGCTTGCCGATCATTGGGCAAGTCCACCGAAGTCCATACTTTGTTCTCATACATGGATCCTATCTCAGATTTCATGGCCTCAAACCATTTATCAGAATCTGGGCTCATCATAGCTTCTTCATAGTTCATAGGTTCGCCATGGTCTAATAACATGACTTCCAAGACAGGATTACCGTATGATAATCCCCAAGTGCAAGCAATCATCGTAGCAATTCCCAAAGCTGGGAGTGATAAGTATGGAGTGTCGAACCCACAAGGAGCTAAAGGTAAGATCAATATTCTCTCAAGTCCTATCTGCCACTGGTACGACTCTACGTACATCGAACCTTTGCTTTCTAGAAACGAGAAATAAAACTACATTGTGGGTATGAAGATGATAGCTTTGCATGATATCAGAGAACTAAAATATAAAAGTAGGTGTTGTTAACATAAAGTTAGAATACATTACTATATATTATAAATAGCGAGTGTGGAATAATGATGGGTCGGTGTGTGGAATTGTCCTAGGTGATTGTTAACAAGATCGATAATCATTATTCCACTTTCATATGAGGGAGATTTATAAGCTAATATACTTTCTCTTAGTGAAGCAATTTATCGTCAGAAAGATAGGGGCTTAATGTTTCGCCTCCAAACTTATTTATCATATAGATAATTGTCAACAATAATAATTCATCGTCAAATGTATTTGAATGGACATATATGCTTAGATCTTTCCCCATCACATGATGCTTGCCAACTAAAGAGTAGGTTGGAATGAGAGGGAGTACTACTAACTCTTGCATAAAAGTAAAAGATAGGCCCTTCGTAGAGGGAAGCGGGGATTTGCAGAGGTGCCAGAGCTCGAAGCTTATAAAACAGAGATGAAAATAATTTTGAGAGGTATGCTTTCATTGTCAACATAACAACCAAGAGTTCTCACTATCTTCCATGCTAGACACATTATAGGCAGTTCCCAAACAGAATGGTAAAGCTTTTACTCCCTCACCACCAACAAGCACATTCCACGGCTGGTCCGAAACAACGGGTACCGTCCAACTATCAACAATCCTGGGGGAGTTTTGTTTGCAATTATATTTGATTTGATTTGGGCATGGCACTGGGCATCCCGGTTACCAGCCATTTTCTCATGAATGATGAGTAGAGTCCACTCATCGTGAGAATAACCCACCTAGCATGGAAGATACTGATAGCCCCTAGTCGCTATATGAGTGTTTCGGGCATACAAAACAGATTATTATTTGAAGATTTAGAGTTTGACACATGCAAATTTACTTGGAACGGCAGGTAAATACCGCATATAGGTAGATATGATGGACACTCATGGAAGAAACTTGGTTCAAGTATTTTGGATGCACAAGCAGTATTCCCGCTTAGTACAGAAATTTTGGCTAGCAAAAGATTCTTAAAAGCAAGCACCACATGTTGGAGGATCTATAACAATATAACTTCTATACAAATATACCCAAACATAACTCATTAAATTGTCTTCCTTGTCCAACTTCAACCAATCTGATCAAGTTTGAAAATAATTAATGGGGCTCACAATCATAGAAGATGTCCAAGATAGTATATTTATATGTGGAATCTCTCTTCCTTCAATATTCTTTCATGAATTGTTCAAGTGACCAATATTATGTTTACTAACTTTCAATAAATTTACCACCTCCACTTCTTATATGTGAAGTCATTACTCCCCATGGTATAAGCATATGAAACATATTTAAATTCAGGTTTATGACATTTAATTCACTCAACTATTTACTCATGGGATATAAAGCACGAGAGTAAAGGACAAACTACTCCAAAAGGATATAAGTGAAGATCAATGAGTAGTCAAATAGTTAAATAGCCATGAGAGGACTCTATCTCATTCAAGATTTTAGATCCAATGATTTTATTCAAACAACAATTAAAATGAAAATACGCTCCAAGCAAAATACATATCATGTGATGAATAAAAATATAGCTCCGAGTAAGGTATACCGGTGGTTTTGAAGACAAAAGAGGGGATGCCTTCCGGGGCATCCTCAAGCTTAGGCGCTTGAGTATTCCTTTATTATTACCTTGGGGTGCCTTGGGCATACCCAAGCTTAGGGTCTTTCCACTCCTTATTCTCCTCATATTGATATCCCACCCAAAACTTGAAAACTTCAATCACACAAAACTTAACGGAACTTCGTGAGATGGGTTAGTATGATAAAGAGTAAATCATTCACTTTGGTGCTGTCAAGATAAGATTCATAATTTTTCTCACACAATTCCTACTGTACCATATCATTTCTACAATTTAAATTGAGCAATATAAGCCATAGAAACTAGAAAACAAGCAAACTATGCATTGAAAACAGAATCTGTCAGAAATAGAACGGTCTGTAATGATCTAAACAACAACCATACTTCTGCTACTCCAAAAATCCTGAAAACTTAGGACAACCTAGGCAATTTGTATATCAATCTTGTGCAAAAATTTCAGATCAAAAACTTGCTTCTGTGATTTTTGAAAATTATTTTACTAGGCGCAAAAGTTTTTGTTTTTCAACAAGATCAAATCAACTACACCGTATGTTCGACGATTTTTTTTGTTCAATGTTGCATAAAATATATATTTTTCTAATGAGTTTTTGATGCAGGATATATATGCAAAGGCAAGTTATTAATAATGCAAAGTGAAGTTGCTACTGCATGTGCGTGCACACACAAGTACTCTACCCACATGCAATAATGCTTGGCTTATTATATTGTGCACATAGCTTATGCATGCACGTTCAAAAAAAAGAGGGTTTTGCATGCACGTGACAAGCTTTGCCTTGGCTTGGTATTTATACAATATATGTGTGTATTCGGGTATATTGGGCGGCCGGCTGGCGCGTGTATACATACTTGAATACCCACATCGGGCAGGATATTTTTGGGATGGTCGGGCTGTTCCAGAGTTTGGAAATAAATCTTGGAAGGGCAAGCTTAGTTGGAGTACACGCATTAGATGGCTGCTCATTCCTTGTATTCGTGCAGGCTTGTAGGACAAGAAGAAGAACGTATTGGAAAGGAAAAAGAGAAGATGGAAAGCTTCGGATCAAGCAGTCCTTGGAAAGTTTTGCACCGATGTATATGCCAGCCCTCCCGTCCTATAAATACAGGAGCTACCACGTCATGGCCGGCACGTAGAGACACCCAGCCACCACGGTCGCCGCCGTCATGTGCACAACAAACCCACGCAACAACACATCCACAAATCCATCGACCACATCCAGCCACCACGGTCTTAGAAGTCACGCAGCAAGAAGAAGTAGAAGGAGAGAAGAGAGATCGGCCTCGACATCTTGTCATAACAACGCCGACGATCATCCGTACAAGAAGCCGACGCCTCGGCAGCAACATGAACACCAAGTCGATCTTCCCGAATGGTAAAATTATTATCTAATCACTCCTTCATCCTTTATTATTTCATGCATGCACAACACGTGGTGGCGCGGGGGAGCTCGCGATCATGCAGCACTTCGTTGGCGTTATCATCACTTCATCAAGTTAACCAAGACAACGAGGCTACTCCCGGACTTCACCAAGGCGTGGAAGATGATGGCGTGTCAATGGGGCTGCCGGCGTGCAGCCCGTTTGACTCCTTTGTGGTATCCGCCCTTGGTGATGAGGCCGACGACGTCTACTTCGTCAAGCTGGAGCCCCGGAGGCGCGGAGCTTGCAGGGATTCTGCCGTGTGCCACGGAGGATGCCGCCACCGTGCCGCAGTGGATCGTGGCACGGACTTCGCCAATATGACGCCAATGTCAACTTCATCAAGCCGGCGCCATAGAGGATGAAGGCGTGGAGGCTCGGGAGGATGCCCCTGCCGTGCCGCGGTCGATGGCGCCATGGAGTTCGCCAAGATGACGCCAATGTCAGCATCATCAACCCGGTGTCGCAAGGATCGTGACGGGGAGAGAGTGTCTATATACCCTCGTAGACCGAAAGCGGAAGCGTTTATTAACGCGGTTGATGTAGTCAAACTTCTTCGTGATCCAACCGATCAAGTACTGAACGTACGACACCTCCGTGTTCCACACACGTTCAGCTCGATGACGTCCTCGCCTTCTTGATCCAGCAAGACGGACGAAGTAGTAGATGAGTTCCGGCAGCACGACAGCGTGATGACGGTGATGGTGAACTTGTTCCAGCAGGGCTTCGCCGAGCACTGCGGAGAAACTAGATGGAGGACTAAACTGTGGAGAGGGAAGCCGCACACGGCTAAGAGATTGTCGTGGGTCTTGTGTGGCGCCCCATATATATATATATATATATATATATATATATATATATATATATATATATATATATATATATATTGGCGCCCCTCTTTCCTTGTTTGCACAAGGGGGGAAGGAAAGGGGGAGGAGAGGAAGGCAGGGGGAGGCCGACTCCCCCCTTTCCTTTTCTCCCCCAAGGCTTGCGGGACCATTAGCCTCCCAGGGCATCCCGGAACCCCTTCCGGTGATCTGATGATTACCCGGTTCACTGCGAAGCATTTCCGGTGTCCAAACAGCATCATCTTATATATCAATCTTTACCTCCGGACCATTCCGGAGCTCCTCGTCATGTCCATGATCTCATTCGGGACTCCAAACAACATTCGGTCACCAAATCACACAACTCATATAACACATATCATCAACAAACATTAAGCGTGCGGACCCTACGGGTTCGAGAATGATGTAGACATGACCGAGACGCCTCTCCGGTCAATAACCAACAGCGGAACCTGATGCCCATATCTTTCCCTAATAATAAAGCACGGATTGACTCCGTGGGTTCATCGTCACAATACGCTTCTGCCAATCGTAATACCTTTTTACGATTATGTTTTGGAATTAATCGATGTGGTATTAACGGAACAGTTTGTTTTTGCCTCTGTGGTAGCACGATGGCACCGACGTAATCTCGCTCCCCCTCCTTGTCCGATTTTTACCCCCATCAATCTTAAAATCGGAAGGTGCCCCTCCCACAGCATTGTTTCCTCCAAATCAAAGGGAGATCATGGCAAAATCCACGCACGCACGACTGCCACACCAAGCTGGTCTCTTTGACCTCATCCCCTCGCGATCTCCCGCTGGCTACCTCGGCGCCCTACGGTCGTGCGCCAGGAGTCCACCTTCGCACCAGAGCTGGTCTCTTTGACCTCCTCCCCTCGCGATCTCCCCGCTGGCTGCTCGGCACCCTACGACCGCGCGCGAGGAGTCCACCTTCAAGAAGGAAGATCGGCCGGGGCTGCAGCGCGCTCGTCGAGTTCTATGCTCGCTGGTCCGTGTCCATCGGTGGTGGGCGAAGTGACCGAGGGAGCCAGCAAGTGTGTTCTCAAGTCGTAAGGTGTTTGAGCCGGCCTTGCCGCCCTGCCATGGGATATTGAGGTCGCCCTCATCATCGTCTTCTCCCCGTGCGGCCTCTTGTACAAGCACGACTCCACGCAAGAGTACACATGTTCCTCTCAGTTTGAAGATCGATGTGGTTATCAAAAGCAGCAGTTCGTTTGTATGGATGGACGTGGAGCTTATTAGCTGAGGCAATGATCAGCATGTTCCCGTATGCAGACAAAACAATTTTTATCTATTTTTTGGACGAGTGTGCTATAATCATAGGCTATAATTACTATTAGCCTATTGATGAGGATTTTGCTAAAGCTTTGATCTTTCTTTAAATAATTCTGGGTAGGAGAGTAGAAACAATATCTCTACTCATATGGAGTCATGGTACGTGTTAGATGGTTGCTTTGGCAGGAAACATATATTGCCTCGCCTCCATTGTTGTTTTGTTTCTGAGCTTCAGGAGACTCGCTGTGATGTGGATGCAGATGACAAGAAGAGTTCAGTGAAGTAATTTGAAGCAGATTCATTGGCCTTAATTTTCAGGGAGGGAAATTTGGAGCAGATTGATCAGCTGTAATTTCAGTGAGGCTGCGGACGAATGAACCAAACTCCTGCACCCACTATGCAGGCAAGTGATCTCTTACCCTTAAATTCCCTTCATTGTTTTACAGTTCATTAAATCCATTATCCAAGAAAACAACTATTTATGTTTCTATATCTAGAATAATATTCTCAACCGGATTATGAGAAAAAAGAAGGGAAGGTGATCAGGACTGCATCTTCAAGCGGCACCACAAAATCCTTGCATTAGGTCTATGTTTCATGCATCAGAGTCAAACCTTAGACCATAGGCAATAGTGATTTTTTTGTTTGCCAATGAAATCAGATGATGTTTCTTACGAAGATGGTACACATAGTGTGTTGTTTGTTGTTTCTTCATAACACATGCTAAATATCGGATTATCTTCATTGTATAGCTAATCCTTCTGCCCTCTGCATGAGGCAAAGGCATAAGCCTAGGTTCAGAATATATTATAATATGTTGGACAGTTTAGTATTTATCATCTTCCTAGATTCTTCTATTATTGTTGAATGTATAATCGTTTCTTAATCAGAATTAAGAAATCTTTCCGACCAAAATAATTAAGCATGTATGAAGTACACCAGACTACTAATTTTTATATTTAAATAAAAACGTATGAAAATTTTCATGTAACTGTTACCGTGTAACTAATCTTCATTTCTAACAAAATACGTATGATCCTTCCTTTCAAAATATAAGGAGAAATTTTCAGCTAGGACAAACGTAAGTGTAGTTTTACATGATACAAAAGGAAATTATTGTGTGCCAAGTATATACATGTTTAGCATTTCGTACATCGAATTGGGCACACACACAATTGTTTCTGGTAACTGTTCTATGCAAGGGATATATGAGGTCACCGAGCAGATCCTTACTGCAATCCCATGCCTCAATGCCCAATGGTCCTATAATTTAGGATGTTAGGTAGCATAAGTAGTACCCTATTAGTTGTTCACTGAAAAACATTCATGTTGGGATGATGCAATCTTTTACTTAATTTAGGATTTCTAGACTGCAATAAAACAAACTGATGAAGTTCGCTGTGAATAGGAATGTGGCTACGCTCTACGACGGTGATGTAAGGGAGAAGTGGCAACACAAACGAGTTGTTAGGAGAGTTCAAGCATTTGTTACTCCCGTTGCAACGCATGGGAATGTTTCCTAGTTGGTTCCTACATATTCTACGAAGATTTTTGCCGGCCGAACCTTATGACAACATACGTAATTCCCTTTGTCTATCACTATGTTACTTGCCCAAGATTCGATCATCGGTATCTTCATACCTAGCTCAATCTCATTACCAGCAAGTCTCTTTACTCGTTCTGTAATACATCATCTCGTAACTAACTCCTTAGTCACTTTGTTTGTAACCTTCTTGTGACGTGTATTACCGAGAGGGCCCAGAGATACCTCTCCGCTCGGAGTTACAAATCCTAATCTCGATCCATGCCAACTCAACAGACACCTTTGGAGATACCTGTAGAGCATCTTTATGATCACCCAGTTACATTGTGATGTTTGATAGCACACAAGGTATTCCTCCGGTATCCGGGAGTTGCATGATCTCATAGTCGAAGGAATATGTATTTGACTTTAAGAAAGCAATAGCAATAAACTGAACGATCATATGCTAAGCTAACGGATGATGCTTGTCCATCACATCATTTTCCTAATGATGTAATCCCGTTATCAAGTGACAACACATATCTACGGTTAGGAAACCTTAACCATCTTTGATCAACGAGCTAGTCTAGTAGAGACTTACTAGGGACAACGGTATTTTTTATGTATCCACGCATGTATTTAAGTTTCCGATCAGTACAATTCTAGCATGAATAATAAACCTTTATCATGAATAAGAAAATATAATAATAACAACTTTATTATTGCCTCTAGGGCATATTTCCATCACACTTTCACTGCCAACCAATTTTACAAATTTTGCTTTAGAGATGTCATGGTGGATGAGGCTTTTGGTTGGATTTGGAAATCCAAGTGCACTATGAAATGGAAAATGTTCTGCCGGTTGCTTCTGGCTGACAGGTTGAACACGAGAAATATGCTGAGAAGGAGGCACTTTATGATTGTCAATGATGGTTATACTTGGTTGCTCTATGCATCACCCCCCAAGGAAATAGTTGAGCACTCGTTCTTCTACTATCCTTTTGCTAGTAGATGTTGGAACATTTTGGGGGTGAGATGGAACTCTAGTGTCTAACGCATTAGACGTATTGGATGCTGGGAGAAGTGGCTGGACCAAACCCGTCTTTATGGAGATATCGTTGTGGCAGCTGGGGCATTTGGAAGTACAGGTCCCCATGGCAACGCACAGGCACATGATGTGCCTGTGCGTTGCCATGGGGACCAATTTTTTTTATAACACAATATGAGGACTATATGAGCCAAATCTTGACACAAAGAAAATAGACAAAATAAGATTATGTTATGTTTATGAAGTATAGATTTTCTAGCTATTTCTTAATTTGATAAATAGGTATGCGCCCATGATTAATCTGCTTTATTGGGTTAACAAATACAAAACATTGTTTTTTTTATTTATTTGTTTCTGGGTTGAATTTATTGCTAGTTATTTGGGTTAACAAAGATGTATTGGGTGCCAGGTTTTACCATACGAAATAATATATTTAAGGACAATGAATTTATTGTTATATCATAGGTTGTTCTGGTTTATTGGCTTACTAGATAAAGTTGTATTAAAATTGTTTTAGATGTATACAAAATATATAATGTATGTGAAATATTAGACATAAAAAACAATATCTGATTTTTTAATAATATTTTTAAATGTGTATAAGATATGTTTAGGTTATATACTAAAAATGTACAATGTGTACAAAAACAATAGACATCAAAACATATAAAATATGTTACTGATGTAACTAAAAAATGTTAAAAGTGGATCACAAATATTCTTGACGTACACGAAAAATTTACAATGTGTAAGAAAAACACATAAATGTGTTAAAAAACAAGTAAAGAAATAAAGAAAGCAGAAGAAAACCAATGTAAACCGATAAAAGTACAAAATGAAAACCGAAGAAAAATAAAAAAATCAAGAAGGAAAAAAAGAATCCAATGTATAAAGAAGAAAATAGATGAAACATGTGGAAAAAGAAAGGAAACTGAATTATAATAAATAAAAGAGCAAAACCATAGAAAACCTATGAAGAAATAAAAAACCAAAGAAAACTGAAAGAAACAAAAAAGAACAAACACAACAGTGATTGATCGATCGAACGCACGCACAACCGAGAAAACGCGCTATTGGGTCGGCCCATACGTGTAGATGCATCGGGCTAGGAGTGCTACCATCTCTCTATAAGCCAGCCCTAGTGCGACCGGGAGGGAATTTCCTATTCGCCGCACGTTGCGGCAAATTGTCGAGGTTTTGCACAGGGAGATCGAGGGAACGTTCCAGCTGGGCCAGCCCATTTAACCGTTTCAAAGCGCCCGCTTTTGGGAACCTTCTAGAGGTACCCAGCCGGTTTTTTTTTTGGTTTTTGGAAACTTCTAGAAGGTTCCTAATCCGGGTTTTTTTCCTGTTCTGTTTTTTTCGCTTTTCCTGTATTTTTTCTTTTCTCTCCTTTTTCACTTTTCTGTTTATTTTTCTTTTATTTCTATTTCGTTTTTTCACTTTCCTTTTTTATTTTATCATTTTCAATTCTATTGTTTTCTTCAAATTATTATTTTCTTAAAAAATATTTGTGTTTTACTGTTTTTTGATAAATCCCAAAAATGTTTAGAATTTGAATCCCATAAAATGTTCCTGTTTTTCAAATTTTGTTCACGTATTAAAAATTGTTCGAGCATTGCAAAAAATGTTCAGGTTCCAATATTGTTCAATGGGTATTCAAAATTTCAAGAAATGATCACTTTTTTCAAAATTTGTTTGCTTTCATAAAAAAACGAAAATTGAAAAAATGTTCACATTGTTAAATAAATGTGCGCATGTTCAAAAAATTGTTCACAATTGGAAAATATGATTTGAATTCGAAAAATGTAAAATTTCTAAAAATGTTCATTTTCTAAAGAATATAGAATTTCAAATTTTGTTTGCAATGTTCAAAACATGTTCGCGATGTTCACTTTTTTCTGAAATTTGTTCACAAATTCAAAATATGTTCAGGTGTTTTCTAAAAATATTGGTGGTTTTAAAGTTTTTGAATCCCAAAAAATGTTCCTGTTTTTCAAATTTTGTTCACAGGTGAAAAATCGTTTGAGAATTTCAAAAAATGTTCACGTTTCAAAATTGATGAAGGGGTTTCCAAATTTTCAAGAAATGATCATTTTTTAAAAAAAATTGTTCGCTTTTACAAAAAGGAAAATTGAAATTTTGTTCACATTGTTAAAAAAATGTTCGCATGTTCAACAAAGTGTTCACAATTGGAAAATATGTTCGGGATTTGAATAATGTGAACAATTTCGAAAATGTTCTTTTTCTAAACAATATTGAATTTCAAAAATTGTTCACGATGTTCAAAAAATGTTGGAACTTTGAGACATTTGTTCACGATTTTATTCGTACATATCTTTGAAACATATTGCCGGAATTCAACATCTTTTAGAAATTCCAAGATATGTTCGAATAAAATCAAAGGTGTTGAATTCTGGCAAAATGGCTAGTTCTTAGATATTAGCGCTGCAAATTAGTCACTTAGGATTATTAGCTCACATGGCTATTGGGAGCGGTCCATTACCGTGAGGTCTAGAGTTTGATTCCCTTTGTGGCTTGTTATTTTTTTTATTTGGGCCGGCCCACTCACTGCGTATCCTGTGCGAAGCGACGTCCTTTTGCCGCAAAGTGCGGGGAGCTTCTAGAGGGTTCCCAGAACCCGATTCTTCTGTTTTATTTTCTTATACTACTTTTTCGGTGTTTTTTCTCAGCGTTTTCTTTTTTTCTTTTCTTTGTTTCTTTTCTGTTTTCTCTGTTTCCTTTTTTATTCTTTTCGTTTATCCTTTTATTTTTTCCTTTTGAAGTGTATTTCAATTTTTAAGATTTATGAATTTTCAAATGTTTATATGAAATTTCAATAAAGTATTCTTATTTTTTTATAAAAATCACATTTTTCAAACAAAGTTCATGATATCAAAATTTTGTCCACATATTCAAAAATTGTTCCTGTTTTCTAACTTATGTTTGCAGTTCAAAAATAAATTCCAAAAATACAAATTTTGTGCGCATTTTCAAAATTTGTTTGCAATTTCCAAAAATATTTAAAATTTAAAATTTTATGCATGTTTTCAAAAAATGTTTGGAGTTTTCTATTTTTTTGTTCATGTTTTCAAAAGTTGTTTGCAATTTCAAAAAAATGTTTGCAATATGATAATTTGTGCGTGTTTTCAAAAAAGTTAAGTGTTTCAAATTTTTTTGGTTTTCTAAAAATTGTTCAATTTCTCAATTATTTGTTGGCATTTCATTATTTGTTTGTGTTTTCAAAATTTGTTTGAATTTGTTATTCTCTAAAGATGTTCCCGTTTCCAAAATTTCGTAACAAATTCGAAAATGTTCATGTTGTCAAAATTTCTTTCAAAAATTCTAAATTTTGCCCTTTTTGAAAACTTGTTCACAAATTCAAAAATTATTCGCATTTTGTCAAAACTTGTTTGTGATTGTCAAAGAAATCATAATTTTAAAAAATGATCCTTTTTTCCAGATTTGTTCACAAACTCACTAATTTACCGCTTTTAAATTATGTTCACGACTAGGAACTTGTTCACATTTTTGAAATGCTGGTTCGTGTTTATCAAAATTGATCGGAAGTTAGTTTTTTTCCTATCTTTTCATAATTTGTCTACATGTTCAAAAATTGATTATGTTTTCCAAATTTGGCTACATATTCAAAAAATTGCTCACTTTTCTTAAAATCAATATGTGTTTTGTCAAAAATGTTCGATTTTTTAAAAAAGTTAGTCAGAATTGGCAAGAAATGATTGAAAAAAGGACAAATATTCTATCTACCGATGTGGCTAGTTCTAAAGTATTCGCATTGCCTTTTTGCCACGAACATGAATCACTCGTAGTGACTTTCTACATGGGCGCCCCTATATCTGGCCTATAGCGAGTCTGGCTTTCGAGTCGCTGAAGGGCGAGCGAGTTAGGCGGGCCCACGCGGGTGGGAAGCCACAACCTTTTTCATTTTTTCCTTTTTTTGATATCTTTTTTGCTTTAATTTTTTAATTCTGTTTGTACTTTTGAATATATATTACAAAAGCACTTTATATCAAACAATTGAAAAAGGGAAAATTTTGTTTTTGCCACACTAGATTTTGCCAATTTTCCTTATGCCACTCTAGATTTTGACATTTCACTTTTGACACTTTTAGTTTTTGACAACAATCACAATTGCCGTTCCCGTGGCAAAAAAAAAAAATTCAGAGTGGCAATTTGTGATAATTGTCAAAAGCTAAGAGTGGCAAAAATGAAATAAAAATATTTTACATTTGCCACAGAATAGCGATTGTGATAATTGTCAGAAACTAAGAGTGGCAAAAGTGAAATGTCAAAATCTAGAGTGTCATAAGAAAAATTGGCAAAATCTAGAGTAGCAAAAACAAAATTTTCCCATTGAAAAACTGTTGAACAAGTAGTTGAAAAATGTTGAACATATAGTTGAAAAATGATGCACAACTATTTGAATAAATGTTGATCATGCATATAAAAATGTTAATCAAACATTTGAAAAAAAAGTTGAACAAGTATTTGGAAAAAAATGTTGATCATGTATACAAAAAAGTTAATCAAGAATTTGAAAAAAAATGTTGAACAAATATTTAAAAAATGTTAATTAAGCATTCAAAAAATGTTAAATGTGTATATAAAACTAGCAAGATGCCCGTGCATTGCACGGAACATCAAGATGCATTTTTTTACAAAACACATGTTGTGATTGACTCATGCGGAGAAAACTAATGATATCTTGAGAAAGAGGAGAGATTAGGCGAGGAGGAATGGGGCGTGGTGGCGATTGGTAGTCGGACTGAGCAGAGGGATGGGATGGACAACATCGGTAGCGGCCACCATGCCAGATTGTTTCAGAGGCTTCCTTTTTTAATTGCTCAACAATGAGGTTGTGGAAGATAAGGTTGAATGAGGGAATGCCTTATCTGCAAATGTGGAGAGAGGTGTGGTTATCTTTTTGCAAAATTGTTATAGTTTGCTTTCTATCCATCAGATATAGATCGGATAGTCTATATTAAAAGATGACAGGCACACCATCATCACCAACTCAGTTTTTTTATACGAGTAGAGATATGTTGAACATGTATTAAAAAATGATGAATATTTTTAGTCTTGTATATGATAATGTTAATCAAGCATTTGGAAAAAAATGTTGATCAAGCATTCGACAAATGTTAAAACGTATATAGAAAAAATGTTGACAATTATTAAAAAAATAATGATTTTTCTGTTAATGCATATAAAAATATTAATAAAGCATTTGAAAAAATGTTGATAAATATTTGAAAATTGTTAATCAAGAATTATGAAAATGTTAAATGTGTACAGAAAAAATGTTGACCGTGTGTTAATAAAATGTAAATATTATTTTTGGAAAAAATTAATCAAGCATTCGATTTTTTAAAAAATATATAAAAAATGTTGATAATGTATTAAAAGAATGTTAAATTTCCAATGAATTTTTTTAAAATTTATATTAGAAAATGTTGCATATGAAAAATGTAGAAATGAAAAACAAAAGAAACAAAAAATTAAGCAAAATAAACCAAAGGAAAAAGAAAAAAACTAAAGAAACAAATTAAAAAGAATGAAAACCGGAGTAGAAGAAAAAATAAAAACATAGAAAAGAAACAAAATGGAGAAAATATGAAGAAATCTGAAGAATACAATAAAAAAGAAAAGAAAAAAACCCTATAAAATATAGAAATACCAGTGAAAACAAAATAAGAAGAAAAAGGAAAAAAAATCTAGAAATCCCATTGAAAAACCAGGAAAACATGCTCTGTTCACTTTAAGTAGAAAACGCCTAACTTAGCAGGAACGGGTTGTTAGCCGAGTGGCAAGCAGTGCCGCCCGTCACCCGGCAGACCAGGTTTCGATTCCTGTTTCCCCTTTTCCTTCCCCTTCCCCTTCTTTTAAAGTTGGACAACACAAGACACAAGCGGGCCTCTAGCAGAAGTTCCACTTATTTCTCTGGTTTTTTGCACCACTAGTAGCTTGTGTGGGCCGGCGCAGCCGGGCGACTACCCTGTGCGAAGTCCCGACATTTTGCCGCGGAATGCAACAGATAGGATTTTTTAGAAACACCTGTAATTTATTTCATGCTCATAACAATTACAGGTACATTTATTTTGGATCTAAGATCCAAAAAAATACAAAGTAAATCCTATAACTAAGAATTACAATGGAATCTCTTGAAAACACCATTTTCGCCGCATCAATCTCTGTTAAAAAAAATACTCCAAAGACTTTGGTAAAAAGGCTGTAATTGGATTGAAGCAATGATATTGTCACTCTTTTATCCGCACGGACATTAATAATGATTTTTGAAATCGCCTTCAGTGGCCCATCCAAAAAGATGGGAAGCCTCGATACTTGGGCCGGGGATAATCCCCTAAACTCATCATATCCGACTTGGATCCGTGAGGACAGAAAACTCTCTAATTTCATGACACCGCCAAAAAAACGC
>NC_041385.1:404944482-404950089 GCF_002162155.2 Triticum dicoccoides | reverse complement strand
GATGGCGGCTGGAGGTGAGGGGACCAAAAATTTCCTTGCGGCTGCAACGGCGGTGGCGGTAGCAAACTAACGAAACCTGCGCATTGGTTGGGCAAGAGCTGGGATAGGAAGTCCAGCGCCTCTGTGCCGTGGAACCAACTGGCGCTCACTGCAGCGCTTAGTTGGCCTGGCCCACGAAAACGTGAGCCCGGCGAACATACATCATAGGAAAAGTGCTAAAAAGTCGCTTCATCCATAATTCGAACTTGCATTGTTGGACTCTCATACAAGTATTGCTAACCACTGGAGCAACTCAATTGCACTGACTGGAAAGAACACCAATAATATAACAACTATTGTGGACACGCTATTTATATTGTATCACTTAGATTTTGGAATGATTTTGAAAAAAAGAACTGCATTTTAAAAGTCCATCCATTTGGAAAAGGTTTATTTATGAAGAAAAAGTTCATCAATTTTAAAAAAAGTTCACAAAAATTGGAAAAAATCATTGATTTTGAAAATAGTTTGTTCGATTTTGAAAAAAAGTTCATCGATTCTGGAAAAAGTTCATAGATTTTGAAACAAGTTCATCAATTTTTTGAAAAAAAATCATCGATTTTAGAAAAAGGTCAGTGATTCTTTTTAGAAAAAATTGATTTGAAAAAAGTCCGTTCATTTATAAAAGTTCACCATTTTAAAAAAAGTTGATCGATTTTGAAGAAAGTTCATTCAATTTTGAAAAAAGTTCAGTCAATTTAGCGAAAATAAAAAAGAGAAAAGTACAGAAATAACAAAACCATTCCAATAAAAAAGAACAAGAAAAAAGAAAAAAAAGAAAAAATAAAAAAGGGAAGAAGAAAAGAAGGAAAGAAGGAAAAAGATGGAACTGAACACATTAGGTGTGGGTGGTGTGTGCACATTAGTGCCGGTTCTGTTACAAATGGGACTAATGTGATTCACATTAGGCCCTTTTTCTACTAGTGGTGATTAGAGTGCAGCTTATGTAAGAGGCGGAGGTCACCTGTTCGAAACTCACCCGCCGAGTAGTTTTGGTTTTCTATTAAAAATAGAAGAAGAAAAAAGAGAAGATGGGCCGACCCGGCACGGAGGAACGGGTGTGTGCCCGTTTGCGAAAAAGGAATAAACGGGCGCTTCATGCGCCGTTTAGATTTGCCGACACACAGGCTGCTACAGGTCCAACACATTGTGCCCAACCCGTGGTTGCATAGCAAGTTAGCAACAACACAAGCTGCTGGACCGAGAGAGAATTTCTGAAGTCTTCTTGCCAATCGATACCCAGGTGATCCTATCTATCCCGCTATGCACAAGACAACTTGACGATTTTTGGTCTTGGGTGCATGAATGAAATGGCGTCTTCTCGGTGCTTTCGGCGTATCGCATGTTGATTTCCACAAAGCTCCATCAAGAAGCATGGTTGGAAGGACGCGCTGACAACTCTAATGCTGATGGGGAGATGAAAGCATGGACAAAAATGTGGAAAATTGATGTCCCTTCCAAGATAAAAATCTTCCTCTGGAGGCTAGCTCAGCAATCATTGCCTACGGCAGATTTGTTACACCACTGAAACATGGCGACTCAAGTAGTGTGCGGACTGTGGGATACCGGATTCTTGGCGACACTCTTTGATTGAGTGTAACATGGCATGTTGAGTTTGGGCGCTTGAGCACGAAGACTTGGTGGAAGTTATGTTGCAGAACAGAAAACCTGATGAGAAGCGATTTATATTTTCTCTCATGGAGGCCTTACCACATGCGGATTTCACCAAGCTACTTGTGACACTTTGGGCAATTTGGCACGCACGCAGAAAGGCTTACATGAGCAAATATTTCAGGGGCCTTTTGCCACGAGTGGTCTTGTCAAAAGGTTTTTTTCGTGAATACGCAAAGCTTGCGTATCATTCATTGATAGAAGGAAACAGAAAAAACAGTTGGGATAGTCCCATGTAGCTCACGTTCAACGCCAAAGATGGATCCTGCCGGGTGATGGAGTAGCTAAAATTTGAGTGGACGGTGTTATGGCTCGTGAATGGTCTGAAGGGTCCTTTAGTGCTATTTGCAGACTCTACAGGCAAGTATTTGGGTGCTTTAGCGATTAAGTGCTCCGGTGTCATCGATCCCTCTAACTTGGAGGCGTTGGCATGCCGGGAAGCGCTGGCTTTAGTTCTAGACCTTTCTTTAACAAATGTACAAGTTGCCTCCGACTGCAAAGGTGTGGTGAATGACATTCTAAGAAGCACGGGCGGTATGCATGCTAGTATTATCAAAGAGATCGACCTTACGTCTACATAGATACCTCGATGTTCCTTCATCTTTGAAGGAAGAGAGACAAATACTGAGGCACATAACCTCGCTAAACATATTTTGGGCCTTTCTTTAAGACACCATATGTGGCTCCTTAATATTTCAGACCTAAGTTGTATTCTTATGTATTTGTTTAATGATCAATAAAGTGGAGTGTGTTTAGACTAAAAGAAAAAAACAAGCTGCTGGACCTGCTTCTGGCCACGCTCTAGCTGCTGCATGATCGCGGCTTGCCGCTGAGCCGCAACGAGAGCAGACTCACCAGCAGCCAACGCATTAGGCCACACCTGCAGGTTAGTGGACACAGCTATAGCAGCATCAGTTTGCATGGGAACCGAGGTGTCCACCGTGCTAGCCGGGGAGGCACTTCCACCATTGTTCGTGACCTTTTCTGCTTTCTTGTTGGCATCGTCATCCGAAAAATTCTTACTACTCCGTTGGACCTGGAGTACATGATTAGCTCCATGGTACGGTTCATCATCGTGGTGATCTCAAATATGGGGAATAAAATCACCATCAGGAACAAATCCATTCTCTTCCAGCACACGGCGAAACTCAAACCCATCGAACTTGACAAAGGCACCAATACCGTCTTTCTTCTTGAATACAGTATGTTTTTGACAGAACTGCTATCTGGACCCGGACCAAGATGTAATTTTATAATTGTTACGTTTTAGTTTCTTTTAGTGGTGCGCTAATTACTACTCCCTCCACCTCCGTCCCAAAATAAGTGTCTCAACTTTGTATTAGCTCTAGTACAAATTTGTATTAAGCTCAAGACACTTATTTTGGGATGGAGGGAGTATTACTGAGGCATGTCAGTTCGAAGGAGGTTGAGTAGATTGGACCAGCTTCAGAGTCCAGACAGAGTAGAGGACGTACAGTACATCGATGGAGGATTGCATCTCAGATATGACAAAAAGCAACGGGAAACACGTACGCAGTAAATACCGTATATCGGCGGGTAGTGAGCCGAGGCGTCTGATCTGAAAATCCAGAGGATATTCATAGCCACGGCAAGAATTAAGCATATCCGCAGGAAGAAACTGATAGACTAGTGTGTGTGTGTGGCATCCACACGAGTGCGGAAAACATCCATCCATCTGGCTTGCCTCCCCCCTACGCCTTTGCCTCCGGGCAGTATGTGGCTATGAAGCCCACAACATGTCCTGGAAATGTCAACACTCGATCAGCATATGGACGAGCGATATGCTGCTACGAATGGACCATGGATCCACGGCCCAGTGGGCGCGCGCGCGACAAGCCAAGCTACACGACAAATGGGGTCGCTGACGCGTCGCCGTAGGCCAAAAGGCGCCATGAGCAGCTCGCACGCATCCAATACCCCCCTCGTCCCCAGGGCGCAGGGGTGGGTGCCGGATGCCAGACAAATGTGTGACTCGGCCAACGCCATGGCAAAGCTAGTCCTGTCCTCTTGTACCGTTCTCCATCCAGAGCTAGATGACGGACGACAGTGCCGGCGCACATGCCGCGTCGATCGAGGGTCTCGCCGAGGCTCGTTTAATGTTTAGTTAGGAAATATAGGATAGGGTAGAATTTATTCTACTTTATTTTGTACTCAAAGATGATCATGGACTATATACATATATATATATATATATATATATATATATATATATATATATATATATACTAGCAAAAGGGCCCGTGCGTTGCAACGGGAGAAAAAAATTCATAATTTCAAATGGTCATGATCACATTTCGTTGCATCACCGAGATACAATATCTCTCTCAATTTCTCGAAATCATGAACAGTTTGAAATTATGAACAATTTGTTAAACTCATGCACATATTTGAAATCGCAAACAACATACTATTACAAATTTCTGAACATTTTCTACAATCAAGAACATTTTTTCAATTTATGAATATTTTTTGCTATTTACAAACATTTTTTAGAAATTGTGAACATTTTTAAGCAATTTTCCTGAACTGTCAAACATTCTATAATCGATGAAAATATGTAGAAATTGGGTGGAATAGTTATTGAATTTGACGAACTTTTTTTAATTTAGCGAACATTTTTGGAAATGCCCGTGCCTTGCAACGGAAAAAAAACTATCAAGTTATACATGTGTGGTAGATATAAAAAAGTATGAATCAAATTCACAAAGTATATACAAATCATGTCATGATGCGATAAGACACTTTTAAAATGTATTTTCAAAAAAGAACAATATGATGCTCATCAAGACTTGATTTTTTAAGGCGTCACAACAAAATATTTTGTGGCTGAGCAAACTGCATTGACGGACCCTGCCTGAGCTATACTGATAAATAAAGTGTCTCGTCTGGACTTAGCGTAGCGGTGTTTACCATAACCACTATTGTGATATGAAAATAAGCATAACTGTGTATGGAAGCAAAATAGACATTTAGTCATTTTAATATAGCTTACAAAAACAAACCCTTAGAAAGTTATGTCAATTTTGTTGGGTTCAGCGTTGTACAAAACACGGAAACCCTTTTTTACCCAATGCGAAGGACTAAATAAAATCATAAAACGAGCTATACAGATCTCCTAATAAAACCTTTATGGAACCTACAATTAGTTTTGTTCATTATTTACGGATGTGTTTTAATTTTTGTGAACATTTTCTAAAAGCTGATGGACATGATTTTTAAATTCCTGAATATGCTTTGAATATTGGCTCATTTAAAAAAATCATGAACATTTTTTATTTCATGAAATCATTAGAAATCGTGATTTGTTTATAATTTGTGAGCAATTTTTTAAGTCATGAACATTTTTTGATTTTTAGAATATTTTTTAAATTCACAAACAGTTTACCATTTTCCTACTTTTTTTCAAAACTCGCAATTGTTTGATATTTTGGAAATCCGAAATTAATTTTGAGATAAAAAACCAAAACAGAAATAAAAAAGTAAAAAGAAATAAAAAATAGGGGGCGCCATCAATCCGAAATTTATTTTTAGGGAAAAAACAAAATAGAAATAAAAAAAAGATATAGAAAACAGGGGGCGCCACGACCCGCACATGGGCTGGCCCATTACTGCGCTTGGTAAAAAGAAAGAGAAAAAGCGTGAGAACCAGGGATCGAACCCTGGTCTCCTGTGTGGAGCATCATTGCCTCAGCCATCGCACTGCTCATGCATTGGTGCTATTATATCGTATCCACCTTTAATAACAGAACCCTGGAGCGATATTAGAAATTAAAACGAATCGTTTTTGCCACTTACGGGTGGCATTGGTGGGTAATTATTGCCAACTTTAGGGGCAGTTTTAATGACGGACGGGCAGAAGCGATGCGTGCTTTATTA
>NC_041385.1:404914036-404944041 GCF_002162155.2 Triticum dicoccoides | reverse complement strand
TATATATATATATATATATATATATATATATATATATATATATATATATATATATATATATGCCCACGAGCCTCAAGCAAAATATCAACTATTCCACCAATTCCTGCCTGTCCCTTCTAACATGGTATCAGCCTAACCGATCCAAACCTAACTGCCGCCGTCGCTTCCGCTCTGCACGCCGCCCGTACCTAGGGTTCGTTCACCGGTTATGTTGACCGGCTGTCCTAGAGAGTCTTTTTCTCGATCCTTTAATCGGGGTTTCTCTCTCGCAGGTCGTCTTGATGGACGTTTTCTTTTAGGTTTTCCGATCTAAACTCGGTTTGCGTCGCCCGCTGCCACCGTCGACCCCGCGCCTCCACTACGACACCGTCACGACATGCTGACCACTTCTCCGACCTGGCGCCATCGTGCGGCAGGCGGCCCATCACGACCGTCGTCCACACCTCTACGCGCCTATCATTATGCGCCGGCCGTCGTCGCCCTACTCCGACCAGGATTTCTGCATCACCACCCCGCTTTTGCCGCGTATGTACAGCCGCCTCCGCACGACGTTGCGCTCACTGCTCTGGGCTGGCCGCTCGGCGTCGCTGCGTTAGCCACCCGGGCGCCGGCGCTGACGCGCTCGTCCGCGCGTCGTCACATGCCGTTCGTTATCGCCGGTTTCAGCTCGGACTCCGCCACCAGCCCACCTCCACCGAGCGGCGTCCACGATCTCCGGCGCGATCGGATTGATCACCCCTCGCCCCACGATCCACCCCATCCGCATCGTGCGATTGATCGGGCCCATCAGTTGCGTGCGCCTCCACGGGTCCCGTGAAGATTGTCCCGAATACAATGCGCCCCTCCACCGATCGAGCATCGGGCTACCGCTACGTCGCCCCGTCGGGCCGCAGTGCCACCACCCCGTGGTTCTTCCTGCGGCTGCATCGACCCGCCTGCTGCCGCTGCTTCGCCCCTTTAGGTCGTAGTGCCGCGGCCTGCTGTCTACCGCTGCCCCAAGGACGTCCATTCCAGGCCGTCTTCATGGCTGCGCCGACCCACGTGTTGCCGTTGCGTCATTCAATCGGGTCGTAGCGAGTGTGGCACACGGTCTCCACCGCCGCCCGAGGTCGTCCCCGAGGTTGCACCGACCCGCGCACCGCCGCTGCGCCGCCCTTTGGGCCGTAATGCCGCGGCCCGCGGTCACTGCCGCCGCCCCGAGGTCGCCCCGACCCGCCTGCTGCCGCTGCGTCGCCCCTTCGGGCCCTAGCGCCGCGGCCCACGGTCCACTCCGTCATCCCCGCACGTCAACTTCCCGTGGTATGCGCCACGCCACCTCCCTCAGTGCGAAAATGCCACCGTCCGTGCTGGTCTTTGTCACGTTGTCGGGTTCCTCGCCTACGTTGAGCACCGTCGTCGCGCTCCTAGCCAAGCCGTTGTCGGTGCTCTTCTTCGACCACCGCCGCCGCCCGTCCATGCCCTTCGTCTTCGTCCTGCACCAGCCCGTCGCCAGCGTTGCCGTCATCTACCTCGACCACTTCATCTACTCCGACCACCCTTGATGACATCGGCCCCATGCCGATGGGCGCCACAACCATCGTCAAGACTCCTTCTCTGCTGGCCCCTCCGACTCCTTGACATGACGTACAGCTCGTGCAGGTCCCTCGTCTACGCATGCCTGGTGCTAGCAACACCGATGCGCGCCTTCGTCCACGACTTGTCCCCGGGCTTGGCAAACCCGGCGTGATGTGTTGTCAACAACATCTTCTTCCCGACGCACCACTACTTTGACACCACAACGCCCATGACTAACTTGGCTCCTCTTTGCACCCGCGGCTCCACGGCAACTTCCTCGACACCAACCACCCCGACTCGACATCGACCATGACGTTCTTCACTTGGCTACCTCGACCACGGCTACACCATCCTACGCTCTTGGCTACATCGACATCGGCACAAAGGGCTATCTCCTTGCTTGAGCAACCTCGTCGGTTTCCACTCCAGCCACGACTTCCACGATGCATCGACCATTACGACAGTGGGGGGCGTCCTTTGGCTTACCTTTGGATTCTTCTCCAGTCTCACTGTCTGTGTAGCTACCGTTGTGATTGTGGGGGGATGTTGAGTATAATGTTTATTTAGGAAACATAGGATAGCGTAGGATTCATTCTACCTTCCTTGTACTCCAAGATGACCATGTACTCCTATATATAGGCCCACGAGGCTCAAGAAAATATCAATGATTCCACCAATCCCTCTCTACCCCTTCTAACAATACGGTCATTCTTTTACTCGCCGAGAGTACGTAAGACATCTAAAGCCATCCGCCTCAAACACCCATCATAAGTCCCCGTGAACGGTCCGGTCACTGGCTGGTCAAAAAATTCTGACACCAACGATGCCTCAAACCGGCCTCAAACATCCGAGTTGACCGGCACCCCTCACATCTAACTCAAATATGGAATGGATATGGGTGGCCCGGGAGTGACTGGGCGCCTCCATCACATCAAATTCGGCCCACGCTGGCCCATCCGACCCCACAAATATTAGTCCCCATCTGCTCCTCGGACCAAATCCTTCTGCTCCATTTCACTCCCTCCACTCCACTCCGTGATCCAAGCTCATGTCCGGCGATCTTTGGCCTTCTCCGGCATGGAGGGCAGCTGATCTGCGTCCTACACCTCCAGATCTGTCGACTCCAAGCTCGTCTCATGCGGCCCCAAGGAGGAGATGACCGTCTGGCTTGCGCTGTATCGCTCCCGGGAGGAGGCCGCTCAACGGTAGCGCTCGGACTCTTCCGTCAGAACTCCATTGCGTCCGCCCAAATGGTGCATGGATCCGCCATGAGGTGTGTCGCCACTGCCTCACCAGATGTGGTGCAGTCCGTTCCGGCATCCGAACATGGTGGCGGACGCGCAACCCCTCCATCGACGCGTCGAGGTGGAGGTGAACGCATGGGCATCGTCCGACACAAACATGGTGTGGCGTGCCCGCCATGTGAGGCAGCGGGCGTGGGAGACGGCAGCAACCCTCCCGGCTATGGACGTTGGCGAGGTGGAGTCACATTCTCTGGCACCCCATATGGTGCACCAGTCCGGGCACCGCAACCATGTCATGGTGGATGTCGCCAGCTCCTCCTAGCACGGATCCATCGTTGATCTCACATCCGCCGTCAGGGTTCCGGGCTCCGACGAGGAAGAGTAGGGAATGGGAGTCGATGGCGCCTTGAGTCCGGCGAGCCGGTCCGTGTCTCATGTCCTATTTTACCTCACTAGCGATCAGACCAGCACTCTGAGGGACGTAGCCGATCGCCGGACATGGGCACTGTCGGGGATATACCCCGTGGCGTAAACCGGCCGGAAGTTAACCCGGCCGGACTGGACGACTCACTGGTAACCCGCCCGGAGCTTGGCGGTTCACGGGCTACCCGCCCGGTCTTGGCGGTTCATTAGTAACCCGGCGGGCGGGTCAGAGGAGCGACAAGACCCGGTTTCCCAACTGGCGGTTCATGAAGGCCGGCTCATACTATGGTGGGCCGGTTTAAGAGGAAAGACATAAAAAATATTTGTCTTACAAGGAGTTAAGACCTGGACTTGTATCCGGTTTGTATTAGAGATAGACTAGTCCTAATCCTAATAGGACTCCACATGTAACCCGCCCCTTCAACATATATAAGGAGGGGCAGGGCTCCCCAAAGAGGAACAAGCGACAAGCAAGAAGAAACAATCTTAGGGCTAGACATAAAGAGGAGAGCCGGTTTACGGCGACTCCCTCGTGATGATAATGAGACCTAGCCTCAAACAGCATGTAGGGTTTTTACCGGATGATGTTTCCTGGGGCCCGAAGCTGTCTAAATTCCTGTCTTGTGTTGCATCTCTTGATTCCGCTCAACCCCTCTCAAGCTACCACATAGATGCGTTGGCCTTGCGACTAAGTCCTGACACTAAGGACATCTGACGTGACAATACTACGACAGTTGGCGCCCATCGTGGGGCCTGCGCATGATGGTGTTGAGTTCTTGGAGCGATCTCTTCAAGGATCGAGGAGCTCGTGGTTAGACAGATGAAAGTTTGAGTTCAAGGAAATTAATATTGCATCCGGGTGCGCTGTCGCCACTTCAAGTTGAAGATGTGTTCAAGATCGATCAATGCAAGGATCATGTCGCTGGATTTTGCAGCGCGTTATGTGATTGGTGAGCGGCAAAATAGTACGTCGCCGAGACCGTGTCGTACCTGTTATAGTATATTTCACCGGTGTGCTAGGTTCCGAGGCGGCATGAGGAGACGCGAGATGCAGAGTCCAGATCGGTACGCCAACATACAGTCAAAACTGATGAAGAAAAAGGAAAGTACTGAGCACATGCACAGATTAGATGGAGAAAATAAACCACCTGGCCACATCGCCGAGATCAAACAAGATTTTTTTCAGCTACCGCCAAGCAAAAGCAGTAACACCGAGCTGTACTGGAGTCAGATTCAGTCCCACGCCCGTATTGAGTACTCAAGATGGATGATGCATACCAGATTGATAAAAAAAGAAGGCGAGCGCGCTATTGCGAGCTGTCAGTCTAAACTGATTGATTTGACAGTGATCAGGATTCAGGAGGCTTCGATCTGAATAATAGCCATTATATCAGCGATAACCAGTGGTTGCGTGTGGACAGCGACAGCAAAAAGTAATGAGTGGCGGCAGAAAAGCTGCTATTATTGTTGTCGCCTACGACAAAAAAAATAAACTACGGCAGCAGACGCCCAAGGCACCCGGACAAAAACGTGTTCAAGGCATGTGTTCGCTAGCCCCATTTGATGGTGCACGTACATGCAGGAGTACATGCATGTTCTTGGAGTAGTACAATACTACGACCGGTTCATCATCACATCAAGACAAGAGAAGACCACACGGGGTTAGTGGAGTATGTAAGATCATCTGAGCTAGACGTACGTTTCAGTGCGAGCTATTTTGTTCGTCTGACTATGTCCAGCATTATCTAGCATCAGTATGCGTTCATCCAACAAATCACCAGGTGCTTTCTATATATCTTATCAGTACATATTAAATTATTTGAGAACAATTACTCTGGTCTTTAGTATTTTTTCGCAGGATCATTGTTCCTTATAAAGGTGTCGCAAAGGGGCGTGCGCCAATATTATTTTTGCACTAGCGCTTGTCCGTGCCGTGCTGCTGGACGGATACGTGAGCAAGTTGCCGCCCCCGCTACATCCGCACGCGTGATTGACTCACCGTCTGTGTCCACGTTTGTCTCGCCCGGGTCCGGGCCGTTTCCAACACTGTTGTCGTTTCTCACGACTGCACCGGCTTATAACGCCACGGATGACTCGCCCATCCGCTCTCGCGGCCGGTTCACGCGTCCGCACCGGCTTACAACACGGAGGACAACTTGCTCGTCCGCACCGGTTTACAACACCGGGCCGACTCATCTGTCTGCTCCTGCGGCCGACTCACCCGTGAGTGGCTTCAGTTGCACATGCTGATCATCATCTTCATGACGGGTTATTTCCGGCCTAAAAGAATCAGGTGCTATCCATCTAAAGTCTATTTTTAGCACGTATCAATTCTTTTGAGAACAATTACTCTGTCTTTTAATAAATTTTATGCAGAATGGCTATTAAAAGAGAAAGGGGTGGTATTACACCGCGGAGGCACGTTCGGCTATGCCGCGCAGCTTCACGGACACGCGGATCGCGGTCCGGTTTACATCAATGCGCCGGCCGACTCGCCCATCCGCACCGCCTTACAAATGCCACGGACAAATCGCCTGTCCGCGCCAGCTTACAAACGTCGCGGCCGATTCACCCGGCCGCACCGGTTTACCACGCCGCGGCTGGTTCATCCGTGAGTGATTTCAACTCCACCTAGCGATCATCAACTTCATGGCGGATTATTTCCGGCCGAGCACATCAGGTGAAATCTATCTAAAATATATTTTATTGATACATATTATTTTTTGTCAAAGAGCAGTTTATCTTTGTCTTGGTCTACAATACTGTTGATGCAGGACAATTGTTCACTACATCAAAACGACGTGGTTAACTCGCCCGTCCGTGCCGGTTTACGACACCAGTACCGATTTCCCCGTCCTTGCCGGTTTACAATGCCGCGGCCGACTCATCTGTCGGAGCCGCCACTGATGATGCGATAGTCTCTGCTGTCCATCTCTCGCGGCCTGGTCTACATCAACATACCGGGCCGCACCGTCTGCATGAGCTATTTATTGGATATGAGCAAGTCACAGCTTGGGTAGCCCGTTTTTTCTTTCAAATTGGAGGCAAATTATCGTCAACCACCGTCTGCACTGGATGGCTCAATAAGCAGGCACACAAGTCGCCGCCATTACAGTTCTGGTTAACTTCAAATCACCAGTTGGAAGGAACCATTGGCCGAGTCGCTGACACGTCTCATATGGGATCATTTATAACCCACCGCAGTCACCTCAACCTTCTGTGGATTCACATCGTGCTATCAACACCAATGATATACAAGTTATGCCGGTTTATATCATGGTCAAATATGAAGAGTTTCAAGCCAACTCCTCGAGTCACCTTGAGACTCGGGGGCTACGATGACACGACTCAGCAAATCTTGCTAGTTACAGCAAATTTAAGAACCCCAGGACGATGGAGGGAAAGATAACCCGGTCCAGGAGGCTACTGTTATTTGAAAGCCGTCAGAAAATTTCCGGCTTAGAAAGTATATGACAATTACAAAATCCCGGCTCAATGAAGAAGATCCGGGTCATCAGAAAAGATTCCGGTTTAAAATCCGGCTCAAGGGAAGTCAGTCTCATTGAAGCTCTCAAATATCTGGTTTACAATCCGGTTCAAGGGAAATCTGTTCTCCCACAAAGCTCTGAAGCGCCCAAATCCGGTTTAACAATGTCTGGTTTAAAAAGGAATTAACTTCTCGCAAGTTCGAGTTTAAAGACCGTCAGAAAATTTTCGGCTGAAAATGAAGATTCCGGTTTAAAATCCGGGTCAAGGGAAAGATGTCTCCCACAAAGCTTTGAAGCTCTCAATATCCGGTTCAAGATCCCGGTTCAAGAAGAATTTATCTCTTGCATGAAAGTTAAAAATTGCCGAAGAGGACCTGCTGCCATGATGCGTGGTTCAAACATGGGTATCCTGCCTTATTGGCCTAACATATTATTGATCTCATGGGGGCTTCTGCTTCATAAAGCGGGGTCTCTGTTCTTTTTTACATCATGCGCGGTTACATGGAGTGGTTCTGTTTTAAAGCGGCCTCCGGTTTACCCCTTAAAATTTGCTTTCCAAAAAAGCTTTGTGATATCACTTGGGGCCTTGGTCGTGTCCGAACCAATGCGACACCTTTTGATAGGCGAAAGCCACCAGATCACTTGGGGACATGGTCAAGTCTGAACTAGTCACGCCTCTTGATCGACCTAAGGCCACAAAATCACTAGGGGGCTTGGTCGAACCCGAACCATTGCCACGCCTTTTGATCGGCATAAATGCCACGGTTTCATTTGGGGACCTGGCTAACTTGAACCATTGTCACTCCTATTGGGGGCTTGGTCCTGTCCGACCGTGGTAACACCATCTGATCGGGCCAGTAAAGCCTCATTTGCAATAGTTTTATTTTGCCCTTGCTTGAATTCTGTTCTTTTTTGCTAAAGAACTTTTACTTCTGTTGCGTTTTAAACCGACATTGTTAATCCGGTTCAAACTGTCAATTACAAATTGACGGAACACGGTCAAATCTTAATCCGGAGGCCATCTGCCCGGTTTGATTTTCTATTACCGTCCTATTATGGAGTAAACCGGCGTTCATTAACCCGGCTTGACTTTCAATTACAAGTTGTCAATACAGGATCAAGTTATAATCCGGAGACTATCAGCCCGGTCTGGTTTGACTACGAGTCGCCAGTATTATATATGGTTAAACCGGTGTTTATCACAACCCAGTACGGTTTATCATCAACCGGCACAGTATGAAAGGAGTTATCATTACTCAAGATTGGGGTTATCACTCTTACTACAAAAAGTTGGTAAAACCAGCAATGTGATTCAATGTCACAGGTATGATATATTTCATATTTAATTATTCTTAAGTGCAACCTTGGTTATAAACCCAGGTTATATGTTGGGCATTATGACCCGTCCGGCGGTAAACCGCCAGGACACTTTAAACTTGTTGCATGCAGAAACAGGTTGAATAAAGCATGATTATAAATCACTGACGTTTATTAAACCGGCCTGACTTTTGACTATGTATCGCCAGTATGATGATAAATTATTCGGTGTTTGTTAAACCGGCCTGGCTTGGGACTATAAGTCGCCAGTATATATTTGGATTGCGCCATTGGAATCATGCGCTTATAAATCATTGGGTTATATTATTCAAATAGCCAAACTTGGCTGAATTTTCATTATGATATTGAATGAATAAGGTTTTTCATACCAGATTATATTATCTTGAATAGCCAACATGGTTAGATTTTTATTATGGTTATCAATAACCAATATTATGATTAAGGTTTTCAAAGTCGCTTCAGCGCAATGGCTATTATTTCATCAATGGGTATGATTTATTCTACAATGGAGGGAATAGTCCCGAGTCGCTGCAGGCTTACGACCCGGCACTTGGGGGCTACATTATTTAAGTTGAGATTATATCAAATATGCAAGTCTCATGTCGCTGCAAGCATGCACCATGACACTTGGGGGCTAATGCAAAGTAATTTTTTGCTCATATTATTGAAGACCCGACTCATCACATTATAATGAGTCGGCCCTTGGGGGCTACCAATTGCTCCTGTCAACAGTTGAAGGTACAAAGCTTTTTATTCATTATATTGAAAAGTCCACTGCTCAGCTGGTAAAGCACAAGGCTCTTAACCCTGTGGACATGGATTCAAGTCCCATGATGAGGGTTACATCCTATGATGTTATTTTCACTGAAGTATATATTAAGTCCCAGCTCAATATTATCTTACTGAGCCGGCCCTTGGGGGCTACACTGGTTGAAGTTTTTATGAGTATAAGACAATTACAAGTCCCAGGTTGCTGCAAGCATGAAAACCCGGCACTTGGGGGCTACATAGTATGGAGTATTCAGTTTTTACTAGTCACTGGGATGAACAACATGGATTTCTTTGAAAGTGGCAGTATTTATACCGAAGCAGAGTCTTAAGCCACCACTTTGTTCTGCTCAAAGACTTGGGGGCTACAGGTATTATATTATTATCGAAGAAATATTTTCAAATTCTCTGATTGAGCAAACTAGGTTGACCCGGCGTCACCAATCATTATGACCCTGTGGCTGCAACCCGGTGTCATTAACAATCATGAACCGGTGTCTGCAACAATCATGACTCGGAATTATCAGTTTTTATAACCCGACAATGGTGATTATCGTAAACCGGCAAGTTCTACATCTTCAAACCGGCTGAATATCAGATGAGTATTTCAAGACCAATATTTCTTAAACCGGCGCTCTGGAAGCCGACTCAAGTGGATTATTCTTCACAATATTTTCTTATAAGAAGCCAACATCAGCAATTTGAGTATGAAGCTGGTTATTAACCCGGATTTTCTAGAAGAAGGAAATGACGAGGACTTCAGAATGATCAGATGCCGGTTTACAAGAATTCTTAACCCGGAGCATAGTCTGTCAAATTTGTTCTTGTATTTGTTTTGCAGCATAAGTTTACCATGGATAAATCCAAGCTAAACTTGGGGGCTAATGTCAGGGATATACCCCGTGGCGTAAACCGGCCGGAAGTTAACCCGGTCGGACTGGACGACTCACTGGTAACCCACCCGGAGCTTGGCGGTTCACGGGCTACCCGCCCGGTCTTGGCGGTTCATTAGTAACCCGGCGGGCGGGTCAGAGGAGCGACAAGACCCGGTTTCCCAACTGGCGGTTCATGAAGGCCGGCTCATACTATGGTGGGCCGGTTTAAGAGGAAAGACATAAAGAATATTTGTCTTACAAGGAGTTAAGACCTGGACTTGTATCCGATTTGTATTAGAGATAGACTAGTCCTAATCCTAATAGGACTCCACATGTAACCCGTCCCTTCAACATATATAAGGAGGGGCAGGGCTCCCCAAAGAGGAACAAGCGACAAGCAAGAAGAAACAATCTTAGGGCTAAACATAAAGAGGAGAGCCGGTTTACGGCGACTCCCTCGTGATGATAATGAGACCTAGCCTCAAACAGCATGTAGGGTTTTTACCGGATGATGTTTCTCGGGGCCCGAAGCTGTCTAAATCCCTGTCTTGTGTTGCGTCTCTCGATTCCGCTCAACCCCTCTCAAGCTACCACATAGATGCGTTGGCCTCGCGACTAAGTCCTGACACTAAGGACATCTGACGTGACAATACTACGACAGGCACAGAGGAGCCGGACGAGTTCTGCTTAGATTAGGTTTTACGTTGCATGTAATAGTATGAATTTGATATTTCTAAATGGAGGTATTCAGTTGTGGAAGAGATTATTTGAGGATTGACTGGTCACTATCCTCGGACTCGCCCATGCACGACCATGGGCGTTTGAGGGGTCAGTCCAATTGTGATGCTCTAAGTATTTTGAGGAATACCAAGCTTTGTTGATCAAGCATAATCAAGAGAGAGTGCCTCCAAGATATAACCGGGGTTACATGAAAAATAGAGTCACTAGAGGACTCGGAAGATCTAGCTAGAATACGTGCGGCAACATTTGACAAATGATTTACATGACTAAAGTGAACGGACGAGAAGAACGACGCCAACTATTGATATCAGCCGGCAGGAGCCCCACCGGCGTGTAGTCAAACATCGAAGCATTGGATGTCTGGATAATAGACATATAGTTTGACTACAAAATGGCCCTTGAAAAGCCATCTTGGAGGGTGAGAGCCACGGCACACGGTAGCGCGAGTGCTTCAACTAGTTCTGGGGAGGTAATCTCGTCAACGTGCTCGCGGCAAGCCAACAAGCAATCTCCGATGTGGTTCCTAGTTACCGCGCCAATTCCCATCCGTCGAGACTCCATGAAGAGATGCTCTAAGTTTGGCTTGTGTAGTGATCATTCTCCCATGACAAGGAGACTTAGGGTCAGTTCTTTCCAGCCTCTTTAGGAGAATGTGAGGCTTAGACATGAAATCCAAAACTAACTGAATTTTAGCCATTAACTTTTCAAAGAATTAGACTAGAACTGACATGAAAATAAAAATCAGCCCAACCCCTCACTCTAATGATTTCCATTGAAGAAGCGTTCCGTTTTAGCACAATACCTCCAATGCAGGAGGTATTTGATGGGGAACGAAGAATGAAAATCAAAAAATTTCCTAGGAAACACCCAAGATTTGATCTAGGAGATGCATATCAACGAGAGGGGAGTGTGTCTACATACCCTTGTTGAAAGGATCGATATGGTTGACTATAGGGGGGGGGTGAATAGGCAACTACCAATTTTTGGATTTTCTTCACAAATTAGGTTTAGCAACAAATAGGTTGTCTAGATGTGCAACTAGGTGAGAAACCTATATGATGCTAACAATAACAAGCACAAGCAAAGGATACAACACAACAATAGCTTCATAAAGTAAAGGTAAGAGATAACCACAAGTGGAGTCGGTGAAGACGAGGATGTGTTACCGAAGTTCCTTCCCTTTGAGGGGAAAGTACATCTCCGTTGGAGCGGCGTGGAGGCACAATGCTCCCCAAGAAGCCACTAGGGCCACCATATTCTCCTCATGCCCTCACACAATGCGATATGCCGTGATTCCACTAGTGGTGCCCTTGAAGGCGGCAACCAGACCTTTACAAACGAGGTTGGGGCTCCCAACGAAACCACGGAGCTTCACCACAATGGAATGTGGCCCCGAGGTAACCTCAACTGTCTAGAGTGCTCAAACACCCAAGAGTAACAAAATCCACACAAGAAAATATGGGGGAATCAAATTTCCTTTGGTGGAAGTGTAGATCTAGATCCCCTCCTTCAATCCCTAGCAAATAAACGAGTTTGAGTGGCTGGAGAGAGAGATCAGGCAAGAAAGCTTGAAGGGCATCAATGGAGGGGAGAGAGAGGCAAGAGGTAAGGAGGTAGGTGGAAGAAGCCCCCTTTATATAGGCACCCCCAAATTCCAACTGTTACATCATTTTTTACACTGCAGCAGTACAGCCGCTCCTGACACCGATACAATCGGGATTCACTGGTAAGCTGCAGAAACCCTAAAAAGTGGTAGAACTGGTAGCATGAGCCGTATTATCGGTTAATAAGAATAACCGGACTAACCACTCACCTACCGCTCGTCAACCGCCTTGAACCAGAAGGGAGTCACCCCTATGGGCGGTGGTCAAGTGGTAGTTGCATCGGAACTACCGCCTGGCCGTAGAACCGGAGGTGGCTAAGTCCCGGGCGGTAGAACCACTCAGGACACCAATAATACCTGTTAGCAGAGCATAACCAGGCCACCACCTCCCAAGGACCGCCCCATCACAGAAGCAAATCCGGTGGTTGGGCAGTACCTAGCCAGTACAACTGCCCGTGAAGCAGCTCCTGGGTTTTTCCAGAGCAGAGGCGGTACCATCACCCGGGGGCAGCGGTACAACCACTGGGAAGTACCTGGGATGTGCAACCCTAGGGTATCACCCCTGGGAAGGTGGTTGAGCTGGTATAACAGGGAAGGCGGTACAACCGCCCTTAACAGCGGTACAACCGCTAGAAGGGGAAAACAATGATTCAGAAGGGAACAAGGGGATCTCTCTCTACTCAAACAGAAGGGAATGGTGGGTGGAGGGAAGTGTGTATGTGCATTGATTCACACAATACCTTCCGATGTGGATTCTCTCTTAATAGTATGAGTTTCCTACGACCAAAGAAATAAACACGCAGAAAACGCTGTCTTCGATCTTTTCCGTCCAGAGGAAATGCCTAACCGACTTGTACCTAACCAAAGAGTACTTGAAAAACTTGGCACACGATAAGGCCACCAGGAGAGTTGTCATCATCACCCAAGACACAAAGATTGGAAATGCCCTAACAATCTCCCCCTTTTTGGTGGATGATGACAACCACAAGATTTGCATTGAAGGTCTAGAAAATGTAGACAGGCACCCCCTAGATGTGTGCCCTATTTGGATTTTGCTTTAGGAATGCAAAGTTACACATTAGTATGAAAGCTCCCCCTAGATTTTATAGACCGACTAACCACTACGAACAAGCATATAGGATGGACAATAAGCATACTACAAATAAGCATATAGGATAAGATAGACAATAAGCATAAATACCACGCATGTCTCACACCACAAGGTTCACACACTAAAGGAAAGCAACAGAAAACCAAGTTCAACTCTAAAAACAATCAAAATAACCAACCCATGCAAATCACAGACCTAGTAGACCTCTCCCCCCTTTGGCATCAAGACACCAAAAAGGAAAAGTGCGATGCTAACGCCCCAGAGCTCAGTAGATCTCGTCTGACCCCTCGGTTGCATCTGAATCATGATCTACAGACTCCTCATCATCCTCCATTGTATTATCAACAACAACCGAAGTGGAGGTAGCAGGATGGCCAGATGCCTCAGCCTCATCATCCGTCCAGGTGCTATACACAGAAATGCACTTGTCCTCTAGAGTGACGCTCTTCTCAGATTCACTCTTCATAGGCATGTTGAGGTGCTTCATCATGGCAATCTGACGGCACCGAGCAAGCTTCTCATTAACATGTGCCTCATACATCTTCTTCTGTATGTGAGACTGGAGGCAAAAGGTCTTCTTTACTTTAGCTGTGAGCTTGGTTGTCACGCCCAATATGCGATACTATCCTAAAGAGACTCGAAGGTCCCACCAAGGATAGAACCGCATATTGAAACGCTTTTGCAAGGTGGATATCATTACATCAACATTACATAATAGATTGGTATACATACAAGAGGCATACAATGCCACACGAATACAACAATATATCATACACAATATCAACATCCGACTACGGATGAAACACAAATAGAAACTCAAACGACATCCACCCTGCTAGCCTAGGCTGCCGACCTGGAACCTATCCCCTGATCGAAGAAGAAGCAGAAGAAGAACTCCAAAACAAGCAAACATCGCGCTCGCGTCATGATCATCACAAAACCTGTACCTGCAACTGTTGTTGTAGTAATCTGTGAGCCACGAGGACTCAGCAATCCCATTACCATGGGAATCAAGACTAGCAAAGCTTAAAAGGGAAAGGAATGGGTAAAGTGGTGAGGCTGCAGCAGCAACTAAGCATATATGGTGGCTAACATACGCAAATAAGAGCGAGAAGACAGCAAATGGAATGGTCGTGAAGCTAGCAATGATCAAGAAGTGCTCCTGAACTCCTACTTACGTCAAACATAACCCAAAAACCGTGTTCACTTCTCGGGCTCTGCCGAAAAGAGATCACGGCTACACACACGGTTGATGCGTTTTAATTCAGATCTGGTGTCAAGTTATCTACAACCGGACATTAACAAATTCCCATCTGCCTATAACCACAGGCACGGCTTTCGAAAGATTATACCCTGCAGGGGTGTCCCAACTTAGCCCATGATAAGCTCTCGCGATCAACGAAGGATATACCTTCTCCCAGGAAGACCCGATCAGACTCGGAATCCCGGTTTACAAGACATTTCGACAATGGTAAAACAAGACCAGCAAAGCCGCCCGATGCGCCGACAAATCCCGATAGGAGGTGCACATATCTCGTTCTCAGGGCAACACCGGATGAGACTAGCTACAAGCAAAACCAACCCTCAAGTTCCCGTGAGGTGGCCCCGCAGGCAGCTCAGTTCGGACCAACACTTAGACAAGCACTAGCCCAGGGGGGCTAGAATAAAGATGACCCTCGGGCTCCGAAAACCCAAGGGAAAAAGGGCTAGGTGAGGCAAATGGTAAAACCAAAGTTGGGCCTTGCTGGAGGAGTTTTATTCAAAGTGAACTGTCAAGGGGGTCCCATAAATCACCCAACCGCGTAAGGAACGCAAAATCCAGGAACATAACATTGGTATGACGGAAACTAAGGCGGCAAGAGTGGAACAAAACACCAGGCATAAGGCCGAGTCTTCCACCCTTTACCAAGTATATAGATGCATTAATAATATAAGAGATATTGTGATATCCCAACATAATCCTGTCCACCATGGAGCAATCTTCAACTTCACCTGCAACTAACAACGCTATAAGAGGGGCTGAACAGAGCGGTAACATAGCCAAGCAATGGTTTGCTAGGAAGGGTGAAAAGGTTAGAGGCTGACATGGCAATTTGGGAGGCTTGAAGAGCAAATGATAGGTAACGCAACATAGCGATAGAACGAAGCAACTAGCATAGCAATGATAGTAGTGAGATCCAGGGAAATGGTCATCTTGCCTGAAATCCCGCAAGGAAGAAGAACGTGTCCATGAAGAAGACGAACGGGAGTAGTCGAACGAATCCTCACAACTCCGGAACGAAACCGAAGCTAACGAGAGAAGCAAACCGGAAAGAAGCATACAACATGGTAAATGCACAAGCATAAACATGGCATGATGCACAAACAAGTATGATGCATGTCCGGTTTAATGAGGCATGGCATGGCAAAGTGCAACAGACAATACTACAAATTAAGTGGAGCTCAATATGCAACGAGTTGCATATTGACGAAACACCACATGACTTATTTAGTTCTCTCTCGTTTAAGCTACCAGACAAAATTAAATGTTGTTAAACATGGCAAGAGGTGAGGCATAATAAAACTACCTATCTAAGCAAGTTTAAATGAGGTCGGAACCACAAAACAACAATTCCGGAAAATCCCCATGTGCATATTCTAGTTTTGGTACTGTTCTGCCTATTACATAATTTTAGAGTTGTTAAACAGGAAAATAAAGTGGACCATGTTAAACTAGTCATTTTTCCACCCCATTTACATATAAAGTTTATTTAAAACGGAGCTACGGTTATTTAGTTATGAAATAAATCATTTTAACATGGCATTTAAGCAAATTTAATCAAACAACAATTTAAACATTTTAAACAAGGTTGAAAGTGGCATATTATTAATCTACACGAAATTCTAAGCATTTTACATATATAAATTATTTACATAAGATGCACCATATGTGAGTTATTAAATGCATGAACTCTAGGGACTTTTCTGTAAATCTGTAATTCCCTGGATAATTAGACAAATTCGCAGCGCAGGAAAAAAATACACATGGGCTGAATCTGGAGCACTGTTGGGCTGAACAGAGAGGAGGGGCTGTGTGGGGAGCTCACCATGGGCTTTGGCCCGGTTCAGTGGAGAGGGAGGCCTGCAGGGACGCGAGGCGAGCTGGACCTGATCTGGAGGCCAGCAGGCCGGCTGGGAACGCCTGGCTGGGCCTTGCCGCGGCTGCAGCCCACGCAGCTGGCCAGCGCGGTCAACGCGTGGCTGGACCGAGCGAGCTGCTGCTCTCGTTTCTGATGAACGAAGAACAGAAGCAGCAGCAGGTTCAGGGCGATGCAGAAGACAACGGCAGCGGGACTTGGCGAAGGCGGGGAAGGCGCAAGACTGGACCAGGCCGGAGCTCGATGTGGATGCCGAGGGGAACCAAATCCGACGGGCGGCGCCTTGATCTGAAGAAGAGGACGGCCATGGCGCTCGATGCAGGGACACAGGAGGCGGGGCTTGGTGCAGCGACTTCAGAGGAAGCAGGGAGCGGGACTTGGTGGAGTAGTGGCTCTCGAGGCAGGCGCGCGAGGTGAGGGACTTGGCGGCCCGGTGATGGGGTTGACCGCTACCTCCGGCTCGAAGCAGACCGCAGGGCAAGGCGAGGATGAAGCAGGGCGTGGCGCGGAGCACGCGCGAGGTGAGGTTCGAGCAGGCGAAGCAGAGGACGGGGTCGAGCTCGTTCCCGAGCAAAGGACGACATCGCTGTTGCTTTGAGGCGTTGGCCATGGGAGCTCCGGCGAGTTCCCTGAGAAGGAGAGCGGGCGGTTCCTGTCCAAGGCAGAGAGAGAGCCCTGAGAGAGAGATGAATACAGAGGGAGGAGGAAGAACGAGGGAAGGAGGTGGGGCATGGCGCTGGACCTGTGGCCGCCGACGGCGACAGTCGGAGGTGTGGCCGGAGATTGAGGTGGCCTGGGGGACGAGGGAGCCCCACGGGCATGGGCTCTCGGGCACGTGACGGTGGCCTGGTCTCGGGCGAGCTGAGAAGTCCGGCAACAATGGGGATGGCATGGAGGCGAACGGAGGTCGGGCGCTGCTTCTGATCTGACCTGGATCGAAGCACAGGAGGAAGGGAACGAGGCGCTCGGGCCTTGCGGCGCTGCGGAAGGAGGAGGTAGGCGTTGGTTGGAGGGAGTGGTTGGGCGGCGGCGCAAATCGAGGGAGGCGGTCTGAGGGCGAGAGAGGATCTGGATCGGGGAATGAGGGGATCCCGAGGAAGAAATGTAGGTGGGTGGCAGCGAGGATGGGAAGGACGGACAGCCATCCGAGATTTTAGGGTTAGGTCAGTTTAAATAGTAGTTGGATTAGGTTAGTTTAGGGGCTAATCCGTCCCTTCGATCGCAATCGAAAGGTCCAGAATAAAATAGGCAGGGAGTCCAAATAAGAAAACGGGGACGTTTTATAGATGTTTGGGGATGATCCGAATCCAAAGGTGATGACTGAGCGGTTCGGGTTCGGGACAATTTTTGGACGCGCGCAAGAGGGGGGTCGATGGCGTGCAGAGAGGTTAGGTGGTCTGACAAGAGGGAAATGCAAACATGGTTGGTCTCGGAACGGTCAACGAAATTAAGGGGGGAACGCAACAACTACGAACGGGTGCAAGCTTTATGAAAACAATGACGGCAACGAGTGCCGATGCAATGCAAATGATGACATGAGATGAAATGCAAGACCTGAACAAAAAGCAAAACAAAAAAAACCAAAAATCCAACCACGGAGGAAAAAATATAACACATCTCCGGAAAAGGCAAGAGTTGGAGATACGAAAAGGGAAAGTTGCATCCGAGGCGTTACAACACTCCACCACTATGAGAGGATCTCGTCCCGAGATCTAGGATGGCACCGGAGAGAAATGGAAGAGGAAGAGAAGAGGTAAACTAAGTTGCTTCTTTGACGAATGAGTGAAACCACGAACCTTGAGAGGTTGATCAATATGAAAGAAAGAAAACAACGAAGATGAACATAGTTGAAAACACTCTGTTAGAAAAGAGGAACAAGGGATACGACGAGTACCAAGAGGTTTAGTGATAAGATAGATATTGAAACCACTCCGGTTAAAACTAGATAGAGAAGGAATAAGATTGATATAATTTGGGCAGCACTCCGACTGAAAGGAGAAGGAAAACTTGATAAGATGAAAAGAACTTGAAGAGATGACACAACACTCCGGTTAAATGGATAAGCATGAAAAGAACATGATCTTGACAAAACGAGATGATGGGTGAAGAGAGCAACATCACAATGCCTCCGTAATGAAAGAATAGAAGTTAGATCGTTGGGATAAAGGGACGGAGAAGAAAATGACAACCTTTTCCACAAGTGAACTTGGAAAGCATCCTTGCAAGAAGGTTAGAACAAAGTTGTTGGAAGACCAACAACGAAAAGAATAAGTTTGTAGTGGGCTTATGGAAACATCTCAACATTATGAGGTGACAACCGACCACTAAAGGAAACAATTGCTTGCTTTAGATCGACAAAGAGATGAACACTTCTTCCACAAAGATGATAAAGAGATAACTTGGATCATTGATAAGCACCACAAATAGCAACATTCCCAATGGAAGGCTTTAGGTGAAATATGACACAAGATAACTCCAATGGAGGGATTAATAGGTTGAAACGATCTCCTGAACGAAGAGAAAATGATGGATTTAAAATATCTCAGTCTTGACAACTTGAATCACAAAGGGAAATTGTCAAGAGTGACATAACACCACCTCAAAAGATATTGCAGAAGGAATTGCACTTCGAAATGCAAGAAGAAGAATACTTGAACGCGTCAAAACAAAACATGTGTTTAGAACCATGTCTAATTTTGAGTAAAGCTTGGCGGATCATAACTTCGAGAGAAATCTTGAAGAACAATTGGAGAATGAAAAGAATCCTTGACGAACCATCATGTAGAGACTCCATGAAGTACTCCAGTAATAAAAGGACGATAGAAAGAAAGAGAAGTTGAAAACATGAGGTGAAGCCTTGCGATGATTTATAAGGAGCTTCGCGATGATATAACCAGAGAACTTGGAACTCCGGAAAAGGAAAAGATGAAACACTAGAACCGAGAATTACTTCATCATGAACAATCTTCGGAAGAAAAGAATTGAATCACCTTGAGGAAATAAGAATAAAATTTATTGTATGCTTATCCTTCATCAAATTAAATTGATGACAAGCAATGGATTTGGCACACTACTTATTCTCATAGAAAGAATTAAGAGAGATATAGCACAAACTTGAGAAAGTATTGATGGAACCACCGGTGGGATTTGGAAACAACGAATGAATTGATATGATAACGAAGGAAAAAGAATCTTGAACGAACCACCGTAAGAATTTGGAAATGACTGACGAAAGAGAATGAATCGCCGGGAAGAATTAGAAGAACCAATATGCTCGAGAGGATTTAGATGCAAAAAGGACAAAGAGATCGTGAGCTGATTAAGGAACACTTGAACGAAGCACCAGAATAATTGGATAACGGTAACTGAAATGTGAGGACGAAGAATTCTTCTGGGACGATGACCTGCGGTGAAAAGAAATGGAAAAACAACTCCTGACATGCTCCGGATGGTAAGAAAAGAATTTTCACAATCAAAACAATTATGAGGATAGCATGAAGCTAGAACCATGAATATTCAAGAGAATGGACCAAGATTTAAGAGAAATCCTTCTTCGGTCTTCAAATGTTGAGAATGATGATGAGAACCACCATGAATTATTGAGATACTCCGGGAGAATTAAAAGAGGAAAGGTTGAGCCAAAGATGAAAATAATTTGAAAATGACCTTGGAGAAGGCATGTGACTGATGAAAAATTCATTCTTACGTCAAACTTGGAAAGACTTTGGGAATGGCTCCGGATAAATTAGAAGAGTCAGGTAAGATCATGGGAAAAGACTTGTGGGTTAGGGCCCACTCAAAAGAAACACCATTGAAGGATTGCTTGAAATAGAGATTGCACCGGTAGAATTAAATAGCTTGAATGAGAGAAAAAACCTTGAAGTAACTCGAACGGATTAAGAATGGGAACTTCATTCTTCTGAGATATCTTGAACACTCCGGATAAGAATAGAGAGAGGTGAACAATTAAGAGGTGCACCGACATGGGAAAACATTTGAAACGAGGAAAGGGATATGATCAACACCGAAAGCTTGAATTAAATCCACCGGAGAAGAAAATAACGAAGAATTACGAACTTGAAACTGTTGAGCATCTTCATGGGAAATCACCGGATAAGAACACTGAAAGAAAAGAATGAAGAGACCTCACATGAATAAATGCATACTTGATTAACATATATGAGTTCTTGAAGAAAAAGGGTGGGAGGGCGGGAAAACAAAGATAACTTGGGACGGATGAAACAAACACCTGTGAGAAAACTTAGAGTTGATCATGCGGATGGAGGAGAATGATCGGAACCACTTGAAGAGAAGCACACCGGTTTGGAAAAGAATTGACATGAAAATCTCGATAAACAAGAAGGATTAGCATTAACATAGCAATATGAGAACACCGTTTAGGAAAGGTATGGATTCAACATTTGACTTTGAAGCAACTCGATTACCACAAGTAAAACAAAACAAAGGATTTTGCTTGCAGAATAAGCCGGAAACAAACATATGATAGATCCCATATCGTATCATGTGTCTGTTGGAAAGATAAAACTAGAGCTACTTGAATTCCCACCTATAAACTCACGAAACTTCCTGTTTATGCAATCTGGTGTTGGGGATACAGGGGAAGCAATATATCTCACCCAAACTAACAATCCCTACATCCAGCTGTATCCATCCGTCAACACATAACCAAGAAACCTTCGGAAATCGTGTACCTCAACCTTCGAAAAGCATCCGTTATACGAGTTATGGCAATACTCCTGAACTCCCCAGTACTAGGTGACGTCGAGGTTATCTCACCAACAACTGCATAAAAGAGATTTTCGATGTCGGCAAAACTCAGGTATTCCAGAACTGCAACGGTAAAATTGTGACGACAACACCTCGGAGCTCGACTCCCCGGGTCATTGCCACATAATAGACAGGAGGCACCAAGAACAATGTTCTCGTCAAAAAACCATCGGAATGATTCCAAGATACCCGCGTGATCCTAAATTTTTTTAGTGAAATTTGAGGAGAGGAAAGACAAAACATCTACGTCAGGAGACCTCACCAGAGCGACGAAGGGGCTGAGGAGTAAAAAGAATCCTACTCTCTGATATATATAATCCTAAGACTCAAAATAGTTTTCTTCTAGACTCAACAATGGCCAACAATCAAGGGGGCTCCTACGGTCGGTCGAGGCTCCGATTACCAACTTGTCACGCCCAATATGCGATACTATCCTAAAGAGACTCGAAGGTCCCACCAAGGATAGAACCGCATATTGAAATGCTTTTGCAAGGTGGATATCATTACATCAACATTACATAATAGATGGGTATACATACAAGAGGCATACAATGCCACACGAATACAACAATATATCATACACAATATCAACATCCGACTACGGATGAAACACAAACAGAAACTCAAATGACATCCACCCTGCTAGCCCAGGCTGCCGACCTGGAACCTATCCCCTGATCGAAGAAGAAGCAGAAGAAGAACTCCAAAACAAGTAAACATCGCTCTCGCGTCATGATCATCACACAACCTGTACCTGCAACTGTTGTTGTAGTAATCTATGAGCCACGAGGACTCAACAATCCCATTACCATGGGTATCAAGACTAGCAAAGCTTAAAAGGGAAAGGAAGGGGTAAAGTGGTGAGGCTGCAGCAGCGACTAAGCATATATGGTGGCTAACATACGCAAATAAGAGCGAGAAGAGAGCAAATGGAACGGTCGTGAAGCTAGCAATGATCAAGAAGTGATCCTGAACTCCTACTTACGTCAAACATAACCCAAAAACAGTGTTCACTTCCCGGACTCCGCCGAAAAGAGACCATCATGGCTACACACACGGTTGATGCGTTTTATTTCGGATCTGGTGTCAAGTTATCTACAACTGGACATTAACAAATTCCCATCTGCCTATAACCACAGGCACGACTTTCGAAAGATTATACCCTGCAGGGGTGTCCCAACTTAGCCCATGATAAGCTCTCGCGATCAATGAAGGATATACCTTCTCCTAGGAAGACCCGATCAGACTTGGAATCCCGGTTTACAAGACATTTCGACAATGGTAAAACAAGACCAGCAAAGCCGCCCGATGCGCCGACAAATCCCGATAGGAGCTGCACATATCTCGTTCTCAGGGCAACACCGGATGAGACTAGCTACAAGTAAAACCAACGCTCAAGTTGCCCCGAGGTGGCCCCGCAGGCAACTCAGTTCGGACCAACACTTAGACAAGCACTGGCCCGGGGGGGCTAAAATAAAGATGACCCTCGGGCTCCGGAAACCCAAGGGAAAAAGGGCTAGGTGAGGCAAATGGTAAAACCAAAGTTGGGCCTTGCTGGAGGAGTTTTATTCAAAGCGAACTGTCAAGGGGGTCCCATAAATCACCCAACCGCGTAAGGAACACAAAATCCAGGAACATAACACCGGTATGACGGAAACTAAGGCGGCAAGAGTGGAACAAAACACCAGGCATAAGGCCGAGTCTTCCACCCTTTACCAAGTATATAGATGCATTAATAATATAAGAGATATTGTGATATCCCAACATAATCCTGTCCACCATGGAGCAATCTTCAACTTCACCTGCAACTAACAATGCTATAAGAGGGGCTGAACAGAGCGGTAACATAGCCAAGCAATGGTTTGCTAGGAAGGGTGAAAAGGTTAGAGGCTGACATGGCAATTTGGGAGGCTTGAAGAGCAAATGATAGGTAACATAACATAGCGATAGAACGAAGCAACTAGCATAGCAATGATAGTAGTGAGATCCAGGGAAATGGTCATCTTGCCTGAAATCCCGCAAGGAAGAAGAACGAGTCCATGAAGAAGACGAACGGGAGTAGTCGAACGAATCCTCACAACTCCGGGATGAAACCGAAGCTAACGAGAGAAGCAAACCGGAAAGAAGCATACAACATGGTAAATGCTCAAGCATAAACATGGCATGATGCACAAACAAGTATGATGCATGTCCGGTTTAATGAGGCATGGCATGGCAAAGTGCAACAGACAATACTACAAATTAAGTGGAGCTCAATATGCAACGAGTTGCATATTGACGAAACACCACATGACTTATTTAGTTCTCTCTCGTTTAAGCTACCAAACAAAATTAAATGTTGTTAAACAAGGCAAGAGGTGAGGCATAATAAAACTACCTATCTAAGCAAGTTTAAATGAGGCCGAAACCACAAAACAACAATTCCGGAAAATCCCCATGTGCATATTCTAGTTTTGGTACTGTTCTGCCTATTACATAATTTTAGAGTTGTTAAACAGGAAAATAAAGTGGACCATGTTAAACTAGGCATTTTTCCACCCCATTTACATATAAAGTTTATTTAAAACGGAGCTACGGTTATTTAGTTATGAAATAAATCATTTTAACATGGCATTTAAGCAAATTTAATCAAACAACAATTTAAACATTTTAAACAAGGTTGAAAGTGGCATATTATTAATCTACACGAAATTCTAAGCATTTTACATATATAAATTATTTACATAAGATGCACCATATGTGAGTTATTAAATGCATGAACTCTAGGGACTTTTCTGTAAATCTGTAATTCCCTGGATAATTAGACAAATTCGCAGCGCAGGAAAAAAATACACATGGGCTGAATCTGAAGCACTGTTGGGCTGAACAGAGAGGAGGGGCTGTGTGGGGAGCTCACCATGGGCTTTGGCCCGGTTCAGTGGAGAGGGAGGCCTGCAGGGACGCGAGGTGAGCTGGACCTGATCTGGAGGCCAGCAGGCCGGCTGGGAACGCCTGGCTGGGCCTTGCCACGGCTGCAGCCCACGCAGCTGGCTAGCTGGTCAAAGCATGGCTGGACCGAGCGAGCTGCTGCTCTCGTTTCTGACGAACGAAGAACAGAAGCAGCAGCAGGTTCAGGGCGATGCAGAAGACGACGACAGCGGGACTTGGCGAAGGCGCAAGACTGGACCGGGCCGGAGCTCGATGTGGATGCCGAGGGGAACCAAATCCGACGAGCGGTGCCTTGATCTGAAGAAGAGGACGGCCATGGCGCTCGATGCAGGGACACAAGAGGCGGGGCTTGGTGCAGCGACTTCAGAGGAAGCAGGGAGCGGGACTTGGCGGAGCAGTGGCTCTCGAGGCAGGCGCGCGAGGTGAGGGACTTGGCGGCCCGATGATGGGGTTGACCGCTACCTCCGGCTCGAAGCAGACCGCAGGGCAAGGCGAGGACGAAGCAGGGCGTGGCGCGGAGCACGCGCGAGGTGAGGTTCAAGCGGGCGAAGCAGAGGACGGGGTCGAGCTCGTTCCCGAGCAGAGGATGACGGCGCTGTTGCTTTGAGGCGTCGGCCATGGGAGCTCCGGCGAGTTCCCTGAGAAGGAGAGCGGGCAGTTCCTGTCCAAGGCAGAGAGAGAACCCTGAGAGAGAGATGAATACAGAGGGAGGAGGAAGAACGAGGGAAGGAGGTGGGGCATGGCGCTGGACCTGTGGCCGCCGGCGGCGATAGTCGGAGGTGTGGCCGGAGATTGAGGCGGCCTGGGGGACGAGGGAGCCCCACGGGCATGGGCTCTCGGGCACGTGACGGTGGCCTGGTCTCGGGCGAGCTGAGAAGTCCGGCAATAATGGGGATGGCATGGAGGCAAACGGAGGTCGGGCGCTGCTTCTGATCTGACCTGGATCGAAGCACAGGAGGAAGGGGACGAGGCGCTTGGGCCTTGCGGCGCTGCGGAAGGAGGAGGTAGGCGTTGGTTGGAGGGAGTGGTTGGGCTGCGGCGCAAATCGAGGGAGGCGGTCTGAGGGCGAGAGAGGATCTGGATCGGGGAATGAGGGGATCCCGAGGAAGAAATGTAGGTGGGTGGCGGCGAGGATGGGAAGGATGGGATAGCCATCCGAGATTTTAGGGTTAGGTCGGTTTAAATAATAGTTGGATTAGGTTAGTTTAGGGGCTAATCCGTCCCTTCGATCGCAATCGAAAGGTCCAGAATAAAATAGGCAGGGAGTCCAAATAAGGATGTTTTATAGATGTTTGGGGATGATCCGAATCCAACGGTGATGACTGAGCGGTTCGGGTTCGGGACAATTTTCGGACGCGCGCAAGAGGGGGGTCGATGGCGTGCAGAGAGGTTATGTGGTCTGACAAGAGGGAAATGCAAACATGGTTGGTCTCGGAATGGTCAACGAAATTAAGGGGGGAACACAGCAACTACGAACGGGTGCAAGCTTTATGAAAACAATGACGGCAACGAGTGCCGATGCAATGCAAATGATGACATGAGATGAAATGCAAGACCTGAACAAAAAGCAAACAAAAAAAACCAACCACAGAGGAAAAAATATAAGACATCTCCGGAAAAGGCAAGAGTTGTAGATACGAAAATGGAAAGTTGCATCCGGGGCGTTACATTGGTCACCCAGGAAGGCTTGGCACCAGGCTCCATCTCGAAATCCTCATCATCTGAAGTGGCATAGACATCCTCGCGATCATCAGCAGGAAAGCGGGACTCGACATGCTTCTTCTTCTTAAGCTTCTTGACCTCATGCACAGTGAGGTTATCTGGTGAAGTGAGAAGCTCTCTAGGGCGGCGAACAACTCAAATTAAATTCAGAAAGCACATGACAAAGGGTGCATAGGTGGGAACTTTTCTGTAGATGACCGTGCTATACATCTCCTCCCAAAACCACTTGGCCACATCAAACGTGGCACCGGACCCTACTTTAGTCTTCATAGCAACCATCAAGTCAACTAGACACCCATGGATCTCATCCTGATTTCCAACCTTGGGCAAGAGCACATTACGAAACACACGATGCATGATATCATAAACCTTCTCAAGGTCCTTGGACTCACTAATAATGCCTCGCCCATGAATGTAGAGAGGGGCTAGCTTCTCCTTAGGCATAGAGTGGGGACGGTTGTGAGGATGAATGCCACCATTCCCATCGAGTCAGGTATCATCATAGCCAAGAGCATTGCAGAAAGCTCTCCATGGCACTTGAAAGAACTCACCACGGCACATAAATGAGAGAGTGCGAGCATCATCCTCACCAAAATGAACGGTTGCATAAAGCTGATGGATGACATGAACATCGAAGTCACAGTTGATAGACATGAGCTTGACCAAATCAAACTCCTCACAGAGAGCCAGAGCCTCTCCAAAGTACTCCAAGTTGTTCCTCCAGTGATCAAGATCAATGGCCCACTGCTTGGTATACCTATTCTTGTGATGCTAGAACAACTCATGGACAATCCTCACCTACATCTCATTCCGAAACTGAACGGTGGTCCAACGGACCTCATCTGGCACCTCATATGGATTCCTCTTCTGAAAGGCTTCCTAGTCCTTGGCCTTCCACTTGTGCATAGGAAGAGCAAACTTTTGTTTGGCAGCAGCAGACTTCTCACGGCGGGTGGGTTTAGTGGGAACCACAACCTCCTCTTCGTCTTCAGACTCAGTAGGACGCTTGCATCTTCGAGCTTGCTTCTTGTTCTTGGTACGAGGAGCAAACAAGACCCAGAGCCACCTGCACACACACACGGGAAGCACACAAGAGACCCAACAAAGATGAGAGGATCGCACACAAGATAAAAATAATATATTGCTTGTGAATCAGAGAATGTAAAATGGTGCCACTTGGTTCAGGAATCCCAGTTGTATTGGTTCTTCAACAGGTGGAACCGCTCAAGCGATTGTTCTGTCCCAAAAAGGGCGGTAGAACCGTAGGAAACAAGCAATACCACCAAGTGAGAACAAATACCTACACGATTTGAATCGAACTAGTAATATTCTAAGTTCTAAGAAATCACAAACAATAACAGGAGCATATATAGATCTCTTCCACCCAAAACTTTGGTCAACAAACGCGGGATACCAAGCAATTCCCTAAGGAGAAGGAATCAAAGAATGAAACCCTAGAACAAGGAAGTGAGGCATTACCGGTATCCATGGGAAGAGATCGGGAGGGAGGGGGCCTCCACGAAGCAGATCCATAGAGGGCCCACGGATCAGGAGTGATATGTCTCCAACTTATCTACTTTTCCAAACTCTTTTCCGCTTGTTTTGGACTCTAATTTGCATGATTTGAATGGAACTAACCCGGACTCACGTTGTTTTCAGCAGAACTGCCATGGTGTTATTTTTGTGCAGAAATAAAAGTTCTCGCAATGACCTAAAACTTCACGGAGATAAATTTTGGAATAAATAAAAAACATTGGCGAAAGGATCAACTGAAGGGGACCCACACCCTAGCAACAAGGGTGGAGGCGCACCCTACCCCCTGGGCGCGCCCTCCTATCTTGTGGGCCCCCTGGACCTCCACCAACCTGAACTCCAACTCCATATATTCACGTTCGAGAAGAAAAAAATCAGAGAGAAGGATTCATCGCGTTTTATGATACGGAGCCGCCGCCAAGCCCTGTTCTTCCTCGGGAGGGCAGATCTGGAGTCTGTTCGGGGCTCCGGAGAGGAGAATCCGTCGCCATCGTCATCGTCAACCATCCTCCATCACAAATTTCATGATGCTCACCGCCGTGCGTGAGTAATACCATCGTAGGCTTGCTGGACGGTGATGTGTTGGATGAGACTTACCATGTAATTGAGTTAGTTTTGTTGGGGTTTGATCCCTAGTATCCATCATGTTCTAAGATTGATGTTGCTATGACTTTGCCATGCTTAATGCTTGTCACTAGGGCCCGAGTGCCATGATTTTAGATCTGAACCTGTTATGTTTTCATGAATATATGAGTGTTCATGATCCTATCTTGCAAGTTATAGTCACCTACTACGTGTTATGATCCGGCAACCCCGGAGTGACAATAGTCGGGACACTTCCCGATGATGACCGTAGTTTGAGGAGTTCATGTATTCACTAAGTGCTAATGCTTTGGTCCGGTACTCTATTAAAAGGAGGCCTTAATATCCCTTAGTTTCCAATAGGACTCCACTGCCACGGGAGGGTAGGACAAAAGATGTCATGCAAGTTTTTTTCATAAGCATGTATGACTATATTTGGAATACATGCCTACATTATATTGATGAATTGGAGCTAGTTCTGTGTCACCCTATGTTATAACTGTTGCATGATGAATACGATCCGACATAATTATCCATCATTAATCCATTGCCTATGAGCTCGTTTCATATTGATCTTTGCTTAGTTACTTTTCCATTGCCACTATCACGATTACTACAAAACTATTACTATTACCTTGGCCTCTGTTACCGTTACTTCCATACTACTTTGCTATTGAATACTTTGCTGCAGATATTAAGTCTTTCAAGTGTGGTTGAATTGACAACTCATCTGCTAATACTTGAGAATATTCTTTGGCTCCCCTTATGTCGAATCAATAAATTTGGGTTGAATACTCTATCCTCGAAAATTGTTGCGATCCCCTATACTAGTGGGTAATCAAGACCTTTTTCTGGCACCATTGCCAGGAGGCATAGCTCTATTCTTTGAATGCTAGAATGCAATATGATATTGTGTTTGCTACTTCACCTATCTGTGTTTCTGATAAGGATTATGAATTCTCTATCGATCCTGAGTTAATTACTTTGGTTGAATCTGATCCTTTCCATGGTTACGAATCTGAAATTGTTGTGGCACATCTTACTAAACTGAATGATATAGCCACCCTATTTACTCATGAGGAAAAAATTCGCTATTATTATATTCTTAAATTGTTTCCTTTCTCATTAAAGAGTGATGCTAAGATATGGTTTAATTCTCTTGCTCCTGGTTGTGTGCGAAGTCCCCAGGATATGATTTATTACTTCTCTGCAAAATATTTCCATTCTCATAAGAAGCAAGCTGCCTTACGAGAAATATTTAACTTTGTGCAAATTGAAGAAGAGAGTCTCCCACAAGCTTGGGGGAGGCTTCTCCAATTACTTAATGCTTTGCCTGATTATCCTCTCAAGAAAAATGAAATACTTGATATCTTTTATAATGGACTAACCGATGCTTCTAGGGACCACCTAAATAGTTGTGCTGGTTGTGTTTTCAAGGAACGAACTATTAAGCAATCTAAATTGCTATTGAATAATATATTGAGTAATGATAATGATTGGACACTTCCTGAACCAACTACTAAGCCAACTCCAAACAAAAGAGGTATTCTATTTCTTAGTCCTGAAGATATGCAAGAGGCAAAGAAATCTATGAAAGAAAAAGGTATTAAAGCTGAAGATGTTAAGAATTTACCACCTATTGAAGAAATACATGGTCTTAATAACCCTACACAGGTAGTAAAGGTAAATTCTCTCTATAGATTTCATGAAGGTGACACTACTAGAAAAAAGGCTGTTAGTGGCGCACCTATTTTTGCCATTAATGGTGCACTATAGGTGCGCCACTATTACCATGCCACTAGTAACAAATACTAATGGCGCACCTCTGGTGCGCCATTAGTATTGCAGGTAACACTGGCGCACCCTGTAGTGCGCCATTACTATTGCTATAGGTGCACCACTGGTAACTTTTTTTTAATTTTTTTTAATTTTGAAGGCTGTAAAATAGTAGTGGCACACTGTTTAACCCCCACCGTGCGCCATTGCTATTTTTGAATTTTGAATTTGGATCTGGATCTAGATCTGGCTCATTTTTTTGGCTTGTTTTTTTGCTTGAATTTTTTTCAAATTTCGTTCATGACCTGGATCTAGTACGTTCTTTGTGCCGGGGGAGCTCCACATGTGGCCGAAAGTATAGGAGGAGGGAGGAGAGACTGTGAGGAGGAGAGGA
>NC_041385.1:404873407-404913779 GCF_002162155.2 Triticum dicoccoides | reverse complement strand
GAGGATAGGAGGGAGGAGGAGGTCGCCGGAGGAGGAGCACCGTGAGGAGGGGAGGAGGAGGTCGCCGGAGGAGGAGCACCGTGAGGAGGAGGTCACCGGAGGAGGAGCACCGTGAGGAGGAGGAGGTCGCCCGAGAGGAGGAGATGGAGTGGAGGAGAGGAGGAGATGGAGTGGAGGAGAGGAGGAGAAGATTGAAGGGGTAAGTGGCTGGCCGGCCCTTTTAAATTTTTGTCCCAACTTAGGAGTGGCGCACCGTGCACTGGTGCGCCATTGCTATTTTTTCGAATTGTGAAGGCGGGAAAATAGTAGTGACGCACTATTCACTGATGCGCCATTGCTAATAATTTTTTATTTTTTTTCAAATTTTTTGAATTGTGAAGGCGGGAAAATAGTAGTGTCGCATTATTCATAAGGTGCGCCATTGTTAATTTATTTATTTTTTGCATTTTTTTCGATTTTTTTGCCTCCAGATCTTAAAAGCCCCATATCTTTTATTCTGTTAGGTTTTTGGGGATTCTAAAAATCTTCAACGGGGTTCCATATGACTTTTATTCTGTTAGGTTTTATTCTGTTAGGTTTTCGAATTTAGATGTAACTTTTTGAGTAGATGATTTTTCATATAAAAAACTTTTTAATCCGAGTTCGTATGCAAAAGTTATGCCCATTTTACTAAATTCCAGAGAGATTTTGGAAATAAAGTCGAAATTCATATTTGTAAATGTTTCCAACAACTAGACCACATATCACATGGGAAACTTATTTTCTTTTATTTTTTTGACTTTTCCATAATTTTCTTTTATTTTTTTAAAACTGAAAAGGCGGTCCAAGAGGGGGGGTGTTTGTGTGCGTGGGACGTTAGTAGTGGCGCACCGTGGTTGTGGTGCGCCATTACTGGTTAAAACTAGTAATGGCGCACTATCTCCAGGTGCGCCATTACTAGTTTTGAAAAAAAGTAAAAAAAATATAGTAGTGGTGCATAGAGGGTGTGATGCGCCATTACTAGTTAAAACTAGTAATGGCGCACTATCCCCTGGTGCGCCATTACTAGTTTTGAAAAAAAATAAAAAAAATAGTTAATAGTGGCGCACCGTGGGTGTGGTGCTCCATTAGTGATATGCCCCACTAATGGCGTACCTATATATGGTGCGCCACTGCTATATAGCAGTGGCGCACCATGTACCACTGCTATATAGCAGTGGCGCACCACATACGTGGTGCGCCATTAATGTCCATATTAGCTATAGCCTTTTTTTTCTAGTAGTGTGATATCCCTCATAATAAGTCCGCTAGTCAATGCTTGGATGAATTTGATAATTTTATTGTTAAACAAGAGAACTTTAATGCTTATGTTGGTAGACAATTGAAACGTAATGCTTACATGGTTGAACACTTGAGTATAGAGTTGAAAGTGATCTTAAGCTTATTAGTAAAGATGCTTCCATGGTTACAACTCAAGTAGAACAAGTACTTAAGGCACAAGATGATTTGCTCAATGAGTTAAATAATAAGAACAATGATAATGCTGTTAGAGTTATGACTAGAGGTGGTAAAATGACCCAAGAACCTTTGTATCATGAGGGCCATCCTAAGAGAGCCGATCAAGATTCACAGAGAATTAATACTGATGCACCTAGTCCTACTAATAAAAAGAGAAAGAACACTGATAGGACTTTGCATGCTTCTAGTGAACCTAATATTGACACACCTGAGAATCCCAATGATATCTCTATTTCTGATGCCGAGACACAATCTGGTGATGAAAATGAACCCAGTGATAATGTTAATGATGATGTTCAACCTAGTAATGATAATGATGTAGAGATTGAACCTGCTGTTGATCTTGATAATCCACAATCAAGGAATCAACATTATAATAAGAGAGACTTTGTTGCTAGGAAGCACGGTAAAGAAAGAGAACCATGGCTTCAGAAACCCATGCCTTTTCCGCCTAAGCCATCCAAGAAAAAGGATGATGAGAATTTTGAGCGCTTTGTTGAAATGATTAGACCTATCTTTTTGCGTATGCGTTTGACTGATATGCTTAAAATGCCTTCTTATGCTAAGTATACGAAAGATATTGTTAGAAATAAAAGAAAGATGTCGGAAGCTGAAATTTCCACCATGCTTGCTAATTATACTTTTAAGGGTGGAATACCAAAGAAACTTGGAGATCCAGGAGTACCAACTATACCATGCTCCATTAAAAGAAACCATGTTAAAACTGCTTGATGTGATCTTGGAGCCGGTTTTAGTGTTATGCCTTTCTCTTTATATCGTAGACTTGATTTGAATAAGTTGACACCTACTGAAATCTCTTTGCAAATGGATGATAAATCAACTGCTATACCCATCGGTATTCATGAGGATGTGCCTGTTGTGGTTGCAAACTTACTATTTTAACGGACTTTGTTATTCTTGATATTCCCGAGGACGACAGTATGACGATCATCCTTGGTAGACCCTTTCTGAATACTGCAGGGGCTATTATTGATTGCAACAAAGGCAATGTCACTTTTCATGTTAATGGTAATCAGCATACATGACACTTCGGAAGAAACAACCTCAAGTTCATAGTATCAATTCTATTGGAAAAATTTCAACTATTACTATTGGAGGTTTTGAATTCCCTCTTCCTAATGTCAAAAAGAAATATGATACTCTTATTGTTGGGGACATGCATATCCCTGTTGAGGTAACTTAGTGTTATTCGAAAATTCTCTGGTTTCATGTTATTCGAAAGAGGTTTGTTAACAAGACTTGATCAACCTTGTTAGTGGATTCCTTTTGATGAGCATGCGATGGACGAATTTAGAAGGCACAGCTTTCTGTACCCTCCTTTTACTTTCTATTATTTAGAGTAAATAAAGCAAAATTAGTATTTTCTATCTGTTTTCTGAATTATCCTTGCAATAAAAAAATACCTCAAAAATAAAAGTTCTCCAAATGCCCTGAAAATTTAGTATGCTTTTTTATAGAATATTTGAGAATTTATGGCACATAGAACACACTAAGGGGCCACACTAGCTAGCCACAAGGGTGGAGGGAGCACCCCTTGTCTTGTGGGCCCCATGTGCCCCCCTCCACTTATTCCAGCACCCATCCACTTCGTCTTCCTTCGAAAAAAATCATCCCGTAGCTCAAACTCGTGTTCTTGCTCATTTTGCTGCCATTTTTGATCTCCTTGCTCAAAGCTCCATTCACAAAACTGCTTTGGGGGATTGTTCTTTGGTATGTGACTCCTCCAATGGTCCAATTAGTTTTTGTTCTAGTGCTTTATTTATTGCAAATTTTTGCTGCTGTGGTGACCCTGTTCTTGGGCTTGCATGTCAAATTTATATGGTCCAAAGTAGTTTTGATGCATGATTTAGCCTCTAGACACTTGTGGGAGTAGTTGCTATCAATCTTGTTGAGTTTGGTTCACTTTTATTTCGAGTCATTAAAAATTTCAGAAATTTTTCAGAGGGAGAAAAATGTCTAGGAGAATGTACCAAGGTGGTTATTCGAGGAAGCAAGCACCAAGGCTCGACATACGCAAGCCGAACCTTGAACCACCAAGGGAAGCTCAAGTGCGGTCTTGTGAATGGCCGTCAGATGAATTTATGGTCCATGTAGGCTTCAAGGATGAATTTTATGCGTTGTGCGTAATGCTGATCTTGAGGAATTCGTATCAGATAAGTGCCGACAATACTAGTACCTCACTGATTCCTTTGTGCGGAGGTTTGAATTTTCATCTAAGCACAATACTCATACTGTTATATTTGACCTCTATGATAAATCATATACCATGGACCTTGAAGATTTTAATATTTCTTGCAAAATCCCATAGTGGGGCATCTTTAGTGAGCCTCATAAATCTGAATATAATGATTTCCTTGCTAGCATCATTGTGGTAGAAACAAGAAATGTCACACAAGCTACCATAGGGAGCATTCATTTTCCTGCCATTCATTACTTTGCTCTCTTTATAAGTAGATGCATTAACGGTAAGCATGACCATAGTCACATTTGCATCCCAAAACTTAGTGTCCTCAAGAGTGCGGTGTTAGGTGATAAGCGATATAACTTGAGGGCCATTGTTGCAAGGAGGTTACATATTAATGCTAAAGACAGAGATTTATTTGGTGGAGTTTATGCAACTCGTTTAGCTGATTATCTTGGTGTATCCATAAGAGAAAATGATATTGAGTTGCCACCTGATTTTCTAGATTATAATGCTATGGTTCGTTACTAGTTTCTTGAGAGGAACGATCAGTCCCTCCAGTACCGACTAATCTTTGACAGACGGCATGCTGTCCATATTACCCTTCCTGCTCCTGCCTTCTTTAACTGCAGGAAAATGGGAGATATTTTATAACTAGAGAGGAGGCAAACGAGTATGAGAGAACAGCGGAGGCCGCTCGTCTCCAGGAAGCAGCTCGCCAGGCGCTAGCTGACGCAGCACAGTATGACCCCAACTATGATGTCGGATATCATCCGGGCCAGTGGTGGCCCTAGACCAACTTAGGACAAAAGCCTAAGTTTGGGGGAGTACATATTTCTCACCGACATTACATTCATGTTCCACTTATTCTAGTTGTAGGTGTTCATATTTTTTCATTGTAATATCCATGCTGGTTTATTTTCTTTTCTTGCTTTCTTCTTGTGTCTTTGAAAAACTTTGAGAAAAACTTAAAAAAATGACTTGTAACTTCTAGCTAGTTTACTCTTCATGCTTGTAGTAGCAGTATTAATAGGAAAATCCAAAAAGGTTAATCGTTCTTCTTTTGCTTGTTGGGAGCTTTTTTGTGTAAATAATTTTTCTCGTTCTTGTTTTACTTTCTTCAGAAAAACAAAAACTCCAAAAATATTTCAGTGTGTTTCTTTGAAATTCTTTTCTTTTCTTTGGGGGTCGATAGGAGAAGACCACGATGAAAATGATGAGGGGCTCTCATGTGCATTATTGTTGATCTAACAAAGAGCCCGTATTACCTTGTCTTCTCCTTTGAATAAATGTTTGCAGAATCCAGCTTAGTCCTATGCACATGCACTATTATTATTATCCATACCGTTCGGTTGTGCAAGTGAATGGCAATAATGACGATATATGATGAAATGATTGAGATGAGGAAAAGCTGGTATTAACTCGACCTATCTTGTTTTTGTAAATATGATTAGTTCATCGTCCCTGATTCAGCCTATTATGAATGAAACATGTTTGCAATGACAATTAGAGATTATAGTTACTCATGCCATGCTTAATTAGCTAGGAGTTTATAATGGTTTACCTTGCGTGCCAACATGCTATTAAAATGGTTGTGGTGTAGTATGATAGGATGGTATCCTCCTTTGAATGACTCGAGTGACTTGACTTGGCACATGTTCACGCATGTAGTTGAAACAAAATCAACATAGCCTCCATGGTATTTATGTTCATGGTGATTTATATCCTACTCATGCTTGCACTCATTGTTGGTTAATCTTAATGCATGTTTATGACTATATCGCTCTCTAGTTGGTCGCTTCCCAGTCTCTTTCTAGCCTTCACCTGCACTAAGAGGGAATACTACTTGTGCATCCACTTCCATAAACCCCAAAGTTGTTCCGTATGAATCCACCATACCTACCTATATGCGGTATTTACCTGCCGTTCCAAGTAAATTTGCATGTGCCAAACTCAAAACCTTCAAATGAATTTTTTTTGTATGCTCGAATCTCTCATGTAGCAACTGGAGCTGTCTATATCTTCCATGCTAGGTGGGTTATTCTCACGATGAGTGGACTCCGCTCATCATTCACGAGAAAATGGCCGGTAACTGGGATGCCCAGTCCCATGCTCAAATCAAATCAAAATAACTGCAAACAAAACTCCCCTAGGATTGTTGTTAGTTGGACGGTACCCGTTGTTTCGGACCAGCCATGGAATGTGTTTGTTGGTGGTGGGGGAGTATAAACTTTACCATTCTGTTTGGGAACCACCTATGATGTATGTAGCATGGAAGATACTGAGATCTCTTGGTTGTTATGTTGACAATGAAAGTATACCACTCAAAATATTATTTATCTCTGTTTCAAAACTCGAGTCTGGAACTTCAGCAAATCCCATGCTTCCCTCTGTGAAGGACCTATCTATTTACTTTTATGCCGAGTCATCGTCCTCTTCTAAAAAGCACCAGTTAGAGAGCACCACCATCATTTGTATTTATTGTTATTAATTGATATTGAGTATGACTGTGACTGGATCTCTTTTGCCATGAATTACAATGTCTAGTCAGTCCTTGATCTTTAGGGGTGCTCTGCATTTATGTTTTGTGGTCTCAGAAAGGGCAAGTGAGATACCATCTTGTTATATCATATCATGATTATTTTGAGAAAGTGTTGTCATCCGAGATTTATTATTATTACTCGCTAGTTGACTATGCCATTGATATGAGTAAACGTGAGACCTAAATGTTATTTTGAATATGGCTAGTTCGTAATCTTTGCTGAAAACTTGAATGCTGGCTTTACATATTTGCAACAACAAGATCAAACAGAGTTTGTAAAAGTTTTTCTTTATCACTTTCAGTTTGCCAACTGAATTGCTTGAGGACAAACAATGGGTTAAGCTTGGGGGAGTTGATACGTCTCCAACGTATCTACTTTCCCAAACTCTTTTGCCCTTGTTTCAGACTCTTATTTGCACGATTTGAATGGAACTAGCCCGAAGTGACGCTGTTTTCGGCAGAACTACCATGGTGTTATTTTGTGCAGAAATAAAAGTTCTCGGAATTACTTGAGACTTCAAGGAGATAACTTTTGGAATAAATAAAAAACATTGGTGAAAGAATCAACTGAAGGGGACCCACACCCTAGCCACAAGGGTGGGGACCATGCCCTACACACCTGGGCGTGCCCCCCTATCTTGTGGCCCCCTGGACCTCCACCGACCTCAACTCCAACTCCATATATTCACGTTCGGGGAGAAAAAAATCAGAGAGAAGGATTCATCGCATTTTACGATATGGAGACGCCGCCAAGCCCTGTTCTTCCTTGGGAGGGCAGATCTAGAGTCTGTTCGGGGCTCCGGAGAGGAGAGTCCGTCGCCATCGTCATCATCAACGATCCTCCATCACCAATTTCATAATGCTCACCACCATGCGTGAGTAATCCCATCGTAGGCTTGCTGGATAGTGATGGGTTGGATGAGATTTACCATGTAATCGAGTTAGTTTTGTTAGGGTTTGATCCCTAGTGTCCATTATGTTCTAAGATTTATGTTACTATGACTTTGCCATGCTTAATGCTTGTCACTAGGGTCCGAGTGCCATGATTTCAGATATGAACCTATTATGTTTTCATGAATACATGAGTGTTCTTGATCCTATCTTGCAAGTTATAGTCACCTACTACGTGTTATGATCCGGCAACCCCGGAGTCAAAATAATCGGGACACTTCCTGGTGATGACCGTAGTTTGAGGAGTTCATGTATTCACTAAGTGCTAATGCTTTGGTCCGGTACTCTGTTAAAAGGAGTCCTTAATATCCCTTAGTTTCCAATAGGACCCCGCTGCCACGGGAGGGTAGGACAAAAGATGTCATGCAAGTTCTTTTCCATACGCACATATGACTATATTCAGAATACATGCCTACATTATATTGATGAATTGGAGCTAGTTCTGTGCCACCCTATGTTATAACTGTTGCATGATCAATGCCATCCGACATAATTATCCATCATTGATCCACTGCCTACGAGATCGTTTCATATTGATCTTTGCTTAGTTACTTTTCGGTTGTCACTATCATGATTACTACAAAACTTTTACTATTACCTTTGCCTCTGTTACCGTTAGTTCCATACTACTTTGCTATTGAATACTTTGCTCCAGATTGCTACCTCTTGAGCACTGCATTGGTTTTCCCTTGAAGAGGAAAGGGTGATGCAGCAAAGTAGCGTAAGTATTTCCCTCAGTTTTTGAGAACCAAGGTATCAATCCAGCAGGAGGCTCCTCAAAAGTCCCTCGTACCTACACAAACAAACAAGAATCTCGCAACCAACGCGCTAAAGGGGTTGTCAATCCCTTCACGGTAACTTGCAAAAGTGAGATCTGATAGAGATAATAAGACACGATAAATATTTTTGGTACTTTTATGATATAAATTGGAAAGTAAAGATGCAAATAAAAGATAGATGGAAAACTTATATGATAAAAGATAGACCCGGGGGCCATAGGTTTCACTAGTGGCTTCTCTCAAGATAGCATAAGTATTACAGTGGGTGAACAAATTACTGTCGAGCAATTGATAGAAAAGTGCATAGTTATGAGATTATCTAGGCATGATCATGTATATAGGCATCACGTCCGCTGCAAGTAGATCGAAATGATTCTGCATCTACTAGTATTACTCCACACATCGATCGACTCCTGCCTGCATCTAGAGTATTAAGTTCATAAGAACAGAGTAACACATTAAGAAGATGACATGATGTAGAGGGATAAACTCAAGCAATATGATATAAACCCCATGTTTTTATCCTCGATGGAAACAATACAATACGTGCCTTGCTGCCCCCGCTGTCACTGGGAAAGGACACCGCAAGATTGAACCTAAAGCTAAGCACTTCTCCCATTGCAAGAAAAATCAATCTACTAGGCCAAACCAAACTGATAATTCGAAGAGACTTGCAAAGATAACCAATCACACATAAAAGAATTCAGAGAAGATTCAATTATTTCTCATAGATAAACTTGATCATAAACCCACAAATCATCGGATCTCAACAAACACACTGCAAAAATAGTTACATCGAATAGATCTCCAAGAAGATCGAGGAGAACATGGTATTGAGATTCAAAGAGAGAGAAGAAGCCATCTAGCTAATAACTATGGACCCTAAGGTCTATGGTAAACTACTCACAACTCATCGGAGAGGCCTTGGAGATGATGTAGAGGTCATCCGTGGTCCATGCCCCCCTCCGCGGAGCGCCGACGAAGGCTCCAAGATGGGATCTCGCGGATACAGAAGGTTGCGGCGGTGGAAATAGTTTTTCGTGGTGCTCCTTGATGTTTTCAGGGTATGGGAGTATATATAGGCGAAGGAAGTAGGTTGGTGGAGCCACGAGGGGCCCATGAGGGTGGGGGGCGCGCCCACCCCCCCAGGGCGCGCCGGGCACCCTCGTGGCCGCCTCATTTGCTGCTTGACGTCCACTCCAAGTATCCCGGGTTGCGTTTGTTCCAAAAATATCACTCCCGAAGGTTTAATTCTGTTTGGACTCCGTTTGATATTCCTTTTCTTTGAAACACTGAAATAGGCAAAAAAACAGCAATTCGGGCTGGGCCTCCGGTTAGTAGGTTAGTCCCAAAAATGATATAAAAGTGTAAGGTAAAGCCCATAAACATCCAAAACGGGTAATATAATAGCATGGAACAATAAAAAATTATAGATAAGTTGGAGACGTATCAAGCATCCCCAAACTTAATTCCTGCTCGTCCTCGAGTAGGTAAATGATAAAAGCGGAATTTTTGATGTGGAATGCTACATAGCATATTTCTCAATGTAATTTTCTTTATTGTGGCATGAATGTTCAGATCCAAATGATTCTAAATAAAAGTTCATATTGACATAAGAGTAATAATACTTCAAGCATACTAACAAAGCAATCATGTCTTCTCAAAATAACATGGCTAAAGAAAGTTATCCCTACAAAATCATATAGTCTGGCTATGCTCATCTTCATCACACAAAGTATTTAATCATGCACAACCCCGATGACAAGCCAAGCAATTGTTTCATACTTTAGTATTCTCAAACTTTTTCAACTTTCACGCAATACATGAGCGTGAGCCATGGACGTAGCACTATATGTGATAGAATGGTGGTTGTGCATAAGACAAAAAGGGAGAAGATAGTCTCACATCAACTAGGCGTATCAACGGGCTATGGAGATGCCCATTAATAGATATCAATGTGAGTGAGTAGGGATTGCCATGCAACGGATGCACTAGAGCTATAAGTGTATGAAAGCTCAACAAAAGAAACTAAGTGGGTGTGCATCCAACTTGCTTGCTCACGAAGACCTAGGGCATTTTGAGGAAGCCCATCATTGGAATATACAAGCCAAGTTCTATAATGAAAAATTCCCACTAGTATATGAAAATGACAACATAGGAGACTCTCTATCATGAGGATCATGGTGCTACTTTGAAGCACAAGTGTGGGAAAAAAGGTAGTATTTTTTTATTTGGTAGGCTTCTTTGGCCTCTTTTTTTATAAAGTCCGAAGTCTCATCCCGACTTGTGGGGGAATCATAGCCTCCATCATCCTTTCCTCACTTGGGACAATGCTCTAATAATGAAGATCATCACACTTTTATTTACTTACAACTCAAGAATTACAACTCAATACTTAGAACAAAATATGACTCTACGTGAATGCCTCCGGCGGTGTACTGGGATATGCAATGAATCAAGAGTGACATGTATGAAAGAATTATGAAGGTGGCCTTGCCACAAATACGATGTCAACTACATGATCATGCAAAGAGCAACATGACAATGATGGGGCGTGTCATAATAAACGGAATGGTGGAAAGTTGCATGGCAATATTTCTCAGAATGGCTATGGAAATGCCATAATAGGTAGGTATGGTGGCTGTTTTGAGGAAGGTATATGGTGGGTGTATGGTACCAGCGAAAGTTGCATGGCACAAGAGAGGCTAGCAATGGTGGAAGGGTGAGAGTGCGTATAATCCATGGACTCAACATTAGTCATAAAGAACTCATATACTTATTGCAAAAATCTACAAGTCATTGAAAACAAAGTACTACACGCATGCTCCTAGGGGGATAGATTGGTAGGAAAAGACCATCGCTCGTCCCTGACCACCACTCATAAGGAAGACAATCAATAAATAAATTATGCTCCAACTTCATCACAAAGCGGTTCACCATACGTGCATGCTAGGGGAATCACAAACTTCAACACAAGTATTCCTCAAATTCATAATTACTCCACTAGCATGACTCTAATATCACCATCCTCATTTCTCAAAACAATTATCAAGCATCAAATTGATCATAGCATCCAATTCACTTTCTATGATAGTTTTTATTATACCCAACTTGGATGCCCATCATTCTAGGACCAAATTTATAGCCATAGCAAATGCCATGCTGTTCTAAAAGACTCTCAAAATGATATAAGTGAAGCATGAGAGATCGACAATTTCTACAAAATTAAACCACCGCCGTGCTCTAAAAGATATAAGTGAAGCACTAGAGCAAAAATTATCTAGCTCAAAAGATATAAGTGAAGCACATAGAGTATTCTAATAAATTCCAAATCATGGGTGTCTCTCCCAAAAGGTGTGTACAACAAGGATGATTGTGGTAAACTAAAAAGCAAAGACTCATATCATACAAGACGCTCCAAGCAAAACACATATCATGTGGCGAATAAAAATATAGCTCCAAGTAAAGTTACCGATAGACGAAGAAGAAAGAGGGGATGCCTTCCGGGGCATCCCTAATCTTAGGCTTTTGGTTGTCCTTGAATATCTTGGGGTGCCATGGGCATCCCCAAGCTTGGGCTCTTGCCACTATGTCGGCATCTTGGGAATGGGGGTCCCCAGACTTGCCTGCCTGCGGCCTGCAGCTGGCTCAGCCAGTGGCCCAGTACGGCCCGTCTTCATCAACAAATGCTCAAGACCCTCGCGAGGGGCCAAGCCTCGCGGGGCGGACGACACAAGGCCTCCTTAGGAGCGGCCTCACCAGGCAGGCTCGCGAGGAGGCGGAGAGATCAAGGCAAGGGGTACCTCGTGAGGTGCTCATAATGCAAGCCATGACGATCAAGACCAGGCGGGCGCCAGGCGGGCGCCAGCCTGCACAGTGTCCTTGTTTCCTCTTTGGTGCAAAGGGGGCAAGCGCAGGCGTGGAGTACCATCAAGCAAAGGTTTCCATATTAGTGCAACAAGACCAAGACCAGTAGGACGGCAGGACGAAGGTCACAGTGGAGCCCAAGACGGCGTCATCACCAGTGCCTTTGGCAGTCGAAGACCACCTTTAGTCAGGATAGCTTGTACTAGCTGTCCCCTTTCAAAATCGCCGTTGTTGGCTCCCTTCCCGCACAATATTTGGGAAGAGGACCAGTGCCTCTATAAATAGGGCCAGCCACCATAGTAGAGGGCCAATCTGATCCGAACCTAGCTCATCTACACTCCACCACAAGAACACCTCTCCTCGCGAGGCTGTTCTTCCTCTGTACTATTCATCAGCCCAAGAGGCAATCCACCACACCACACACTGGATTAGGGTATTACACCACAACGGTGGCCCAAACCAGTATAAACCTTGCATCTCTTGCGTTGTTCATCGTGCTAGCTTAGAATCGTGGCGAGGTTGTGGGCATGTTTCGGTAGGGAGAAGATCTTTGTGCGCACCCCAGAGTTCAAACCTTAAGGGTTTTGCCGGAACCCGATATCCGACATTTGGCGCGCCAAGTAGGGGTGCGCCGAAATCTTCTTTCCGCAGATCTACGTCCCATCGCTTCATCACATCCATGGCAGACGCTTGCCGAGCCCGCGCCGAGCGCCGGCTGCTCTCGCCTCCCGCGTCGCCCAGACGGCTCCCGTCGGCGGGCCTCCTTGTTGTTCTCCATTGCCTGCCGCCAACGCCGCCACCGGCCCAGCGGGGAACAAGCAGCAAGCATCTTCGCTGCACCCCTCGGTGCGGCGGGAAGGCCGCACCGCCACTCCGTCGCTGACCCCAGCTGGTTCGTCGTCTCACGCTTGTCGCGCCCCCACGGACGCGCAGGCCGCTTTGCTCCTGGCACGTGAGCTCCTGCACTACCGCCCCATAGACGACCTCTACGAAGAATGGCTCGCTAGCATCACCGAGCTCGTCAGCACCGTAGGGGGCTCTCCTGCGCCGTCCCTCTTGCCGCCTCGCCCTCCGTCATACATGGGCGACCCGACTCAGGGAGCGCCCCCGCCACCTCCTCCCCAAGAAGGTGCCCTGGCTCAAAGGCGCACGGCCCCTGGATGTGACCCACCGCGTCCGGCACCCGCGTGGCAAGAAAGAGGCTGCCAAGAAAATCCTCGGCCTCAAGAAGGCGCTCACGTGCTCCCTGCACCAGCACGGTAGGACCGCATCCCTGCACCAGCACGCCAAGACCCCATGCTGCCCCTGGCAGCGGCGCGTGGGAACCATCAAGAGAAAGCCCCGCACCTGCAAAGGGCTCTGGTGGCCACCGCAGGTTGCTGTGCCTTCACCATCGAGCTGCGTAGCGTCGCCTATCCGGGCAAGTTCAAGCCGGATCCGCCTCCTTGCTATGACGGTACTAGCGACCCTGCGGAGTTCCTGCAGCTCTACGAGTTGGGCATCGAGGCGGCCAACGGAGACGAAAAGATCATGGTGAACTGGTTTCCCATGGCGCTCAACGATGGCACCCGCACCTGGCTCCTAAATCCGCCTCTCGGCTCGATCTCCTCTTGGGACGAGATGCGCAGCCGTTTAATCGCCAACTTCCAGGGCACTCGCGACCGCCCCCCGGCCGCGGGTGACCTGCGCCGCATACAAAGCAGCAGCCTGGAGAGACCCTGCAGAAGTACATCCAGCGCTTCAACAGTGCCCGCCTCAAGATCCCCAAGGTGAAGGACAAGGCCATCATCTCAGCGTTCTCTGATGGCGTCCGCAACATCAAGATGAAGGAGGAGCTCGCCATCCACGAGGATCTGTGCACATCCCTGGAACTGTTCAACCTGGCAACGAAGTGCGCAAGAGCTGAGGAGGGGCGCCTCTCCCTTCTCGAGCTTCCAGCTGCTGACCCAGAAGAGAAGAAAGCCAAGGCCAAGGACGTGAAGCGCAAAGGAGCGGCCGTACTTGCAGCAGAACCAGACACGAAGCACGGCAGGGACCAGCCGGAGTCGTCCAAGGGTAGCCGATTCTGCGCCTACCACAACCTCCACACCCACAACACCAACGAATGTCATGAGCTCAGGGCCGTTCGAGAAGGACGCTTCGGTTGACGCCCCGAGTGCAACGACCGGGGCTACAGCCGAGGAGTAGGACGAGGCGGAGGATGATGGGACGACCGAGGCCCTCGCCAGGAGTGGCATGACCGACCTCGCGAGGGAGCCTCGAGGGATCAACCTTGTGAGGACCGCCCGTAGGGCAACACAGGCCTTCCTCCTCTGCCGCCACCGCCAAGAAGGAACGGCGACCACCACCAGGACGAGGGGGCTGGGGGCTTCCAGGAGCCACGTGCTATCGCTTGCATCTTGGGCGGTGCCCAGGCCCCAGCCTCTCAGCGCATGTTCAAGAAGTTTTCTCGCGAGGTGAATGCAGTCCTCCCCAAGCTCGAGGCCACGCGCCCGCTCAGGTGGTCCAAGTGCGCCATCACTTTCAGCTCAGCAGATCAACTCAAGTGTGCGGCTACAGCTGGCGTCCTCCCAATGCTTTGTTCCCCAGTCATCAGCAACGTGCAAGTTACCCGGACCCTCATCGATGGCGGCGCAGGGCTCAACGTTCTGTCCGTTGAGATGTTCAACAACCTTCAAGTGCCATATGATCAACTTCAGCCTACCAAGCCTTTCTCAGGAGTTACTGATGGCTCCACCACCCCGATAGGGCAGGTCCGCCTCCCTGTCACCTTCGTACAGCGCAACAACTACCACACCGAGCTCATCGACTTCGATGTCGCCCACATCTGCCTGCCATACAATGCCATCCTCGGGTATCTGGCCCTGGCCAAGTTCATGGCGGTGACCCACCATGGCCACAATGTCCTCAAGATGCCAGGAAGCGGCGGAATCATCACAGTCCCCTACAAAGAGAAAGATGCGGTGTGCTCCCTCGAGCGCGCCTTCCAAGCTGCTTCAATCGAGGACCCGGACAACAAGGGCGAGAACCCTCCCAAGGCAGTCCCCAAAAAGAAGAAGACATCGCCCAACTCAAGGCCTTAGGAGGTTGGCATCTTAGGAGGTGCCGCACCAGGATCCACGCCTGTGCAAGGGGCGCCTCCTTCCATCGCATAGAAGGGCGCGCCCGGTGCCCTCCTCGGGCAGGGCTCGGGGGCTCTCTTCTGGAGGGCCTCAGACTTTGCCAATATCACGAGGGAGGCGCTTGGGCACCACTTGGAGGCATGCTTCGTAGCACGTTTCTCTCAAGAAGGCATGGGGCATGGAAAGCCCAACCCTCAGGAGTTCATCACCAAGGCATCTCAGGAGCTTCAGGAAATAAGAGCCATGTGCGGTGATCACTGTTTGCCTAGCATAGCTCCCCATCCAGGTGAGGATGGCGGGCTGCGCGTCTGCATCGATGTCCTAGGGCTCAACCGAGCCGCATCTCAGGAGCGCCTCTGGCCTTCGCGCATGGGACGTTGCGAGGGTCCACCGCACAGCTACATTCGCATGCCTTTCGGACTGTCGAGCGCGGCTGCTACTCACCAGCGTCATCTGCGGAGCATTCTGGCGGTTCAGGAGGCTAGGCACCACGCAGTCCTGGCAGAGATGGAGACGGTCCTCAAGGAACCGCCTGGACCCCCAGGGCCTCCCGAGGCCCAGGGCTCTGGTGGCTCATGAGGGTCGGCCTCTTCACCGCGCATCGTCAGCTACACCAACACCCCTCCTACAATGGCACCAGGTGACATCTTCCAAGTTCATTTTAGCTGGGAGCGCCCTCAGGGATGCATCATTCCCAGGCCGCATGGGTCTATCCCTGCGGCGTGTATCTCTTTTGCTTATGCCTTTAGTTTACCTTGCTGGGGGCGCCCCTCGGGCTGCATCATCCCCTAGCCGCTCGGGCCTAGCCTAGTGGCATGTATCCTTTCAGCGTTTATCTAAGCTGATTTGCCCTTCATGCTTAACCTGCCTGTGATTATCGCCTGCTCGATTGACACCTACCTTTGGAGCCGCTCGCGCTAGCACGGAGCTTGCGCATGGGTCCGTCCCTGCAACGTCGACAAATCTGAGTGGTCGAGCTCTGGCCCGTGGCAGCCCCGCAAGCGTCACCTCACCAGGCCCTCAGTGCCCTCACCCCTCTCTCGGAGCAACCAATGGCCGGCCGACAATCATAATGGAAACCCATGATTTTCTCATGTTGGTTGACAGGAACCTCCTGAGGTCTATAGCGGGTGGCACCACAGGCTCTCTCCCTCTTTCCTGTGCGATCCGCTTGCGCGTTAAAAGGGGGGCTCCCGAGCATCGCAACTCAGCAGCTCTTACTAGCTCTCCAGCCCTCACCCCTGGACTTGTCCACGGCATCGTGACCTGGCATCCAGCAGCGGCTGAGCTTGCTCAAGGGCCGGGACCTGAGGACGTAGAGCACCAAGGAAAGTGTGGGGAAGAGAAGGGAAGCTCGCGAGGGCCTAACCCAGCTACATCCTAGCTGCTGATGTACAAGTCCGACGCAACGCGAAGGAACGACCCCATGTTTTCGAGATAAGTTTCGCGCCTAGAATAGCTAATCGATGCGGCCCACAATCTCCACTTAATGCGGCTCTGTGACGGCGACTTTGCCTTCCTTCCTCACCTTTCGGCAGCTACTTGTGCGCTAAAGGGGACCTCCTGAGCATCGCGCGTCAGGGGCTCTTACTGGACCTCGGGCCGCTCACCTCCTGGCCTTGACCACGGCATCGCGACCTGGCATACCAGCGACGACTGAAGCCTGCCTGGGGACCGGGACCTGTCAGCGTAGAGCACCAAGTCGTCGCGAGGTTAGAAAGGGGGAACCAAGCCGGGACAGGACAAGCATTTGCACCGCTTCATAATAAGGATAATATCAACAAAATACATCGCGGACCCTTTACATGCCCCCACGGGGTGTTTTCTTGATTCCTCGCAGGGAGCAAAAGACCCGAATCCTAAGGAGCCCTAACTACATGTGCCCCCATGGCCGATGCCATCATCAATAGTGGGGCCACGGGAGGCCAGCGCCAACCCCATCAAAATCAGCTGCGCCGACGGCCTGATGCAGCCAGCTTGCTCCGGGCACGGCGCGAGCTCGGGGGCACGTAGCTGTCGTCGCTCGTCTCCGGAGTCGCAAAGAGCTTGGGAGAGTCGCTGGACTCCCAAGCATCGCCGCTGCTGCCGCAGGAGCCGTTGGGGAAGCGGGTGGCAGACTTAGCCCCTGCCGCGATGATGTCCCGGCTGCCTCCTCTGGGGCAGCAATCCAGCCGGCGGCCTTCTGCGTCGAAGACCTTGAAGAACATCAAGGAGGCGCCATCGTATTCAAAATGAATCACGAGGGCACCCCCTGTTTGGTAGACCCGTGCGAACTCGCCCCAACCTCGGATCATGAAGACCTTGCCCGGAGCGACGACTCCAACCTCCGCTCCGATCACCGGAGCACCGCAGTCGGCGTGCTACAGACAAAGCTCGAGAGGCCCCCTTGGCGGCATCTCGAAGGCAAAGAATGAAGGGAGGCAGATCCAGGTGCTTGGAGGCATCACGGCTTGGAGAATGAGCTTGCGAGAGGAGTCCGCGGCATGGACTCCAGGAGCAACAGCGCGCGCAGCCGTGGCTCGTCGACCTCGCCTACAGCACGGGCGGCGTCGCTCATCGTCTCCTTCTCCAGGGCCCTCGGCCTGGGCGTACAGGGGTAGCGGGAACCCATGAGGTGGCCGCTCGCACCAAGGCCTCATCATCCGGCCTCGCAACCTCGTTGCGGCGGCATGGGACCGGCCGTTTCTTCGGTGGGAGCGCGTCAGGCCCCTTCCAGGGGGCCTTTCCTTTCTCATCGGTTGAGACCCTACGGATTGGTGCCATTGGCGTCGAGAATGGAGGTGGAGCAAGGGAGAAGGAGTAGGTGGAGCAAGAAGATATGGACAACGGGGGCTTGCGCCCCTCCCCATTTATAGTCCAAGGGAGGCCAACCGTCGACCTCCATGATCACGGGTAATGATGACTCTTTTTGCATGCAGCAGGGACTCGTCAAATCGAGCAGTTGCCGAGGCAGCATGGGGAAGCGAAGACGCCCACGTCCAATCAACCGCCACGCGGCGACCAAGGCCGCAAGCTATTGGGGCCCGCGGTGCTCCGCACTTGGCCTTTGGCTTTGCTGCTAGGCCAAGTCCGAGCGCACCTTGGGCCCACGGGCTACTGTCAGCGTCCTGGGAACGGGGGTCCCCAGACTTGCCTGCCTGCGGCCTGCAGCGTGGCTCAGCCAGTGGCTCAGTACAACCCGTCTTCATCAACAAATGCTCAAGACCCTTGCGAGGGGCCAAGCCTCGCGGGGCGGACGACACAAGGCCTCCTCAGGAGCGGCCTCACCAGGCAGGCTCACGAGGAGGCGGAGAGATCAAGGCAAGGGGTACCTCGCGAGGTGCTCGTGACGCAAGCCATGACGATCAAGACCAGGAGGGCACCAGGCGGGCGCCAGCCTGCACAGTGTCCTTGTTTCCTATTTGGTGCAAAGGGGGCAAGCGCAGGCACGGAGTACCAAGGCATCAAGAAAAGGTTTCCATATCAGTGCAATGAGACCAAGACCAGTAGGACGGCAGGACGGAGGTCACAGTGGAGCCCAAGACGGCGTCATCACCAGTGCCTTTGGCAGTCGAAGACCACCTTTAGTCAGGATAGCTTGTACTAGCTGTCCCCTTTCAAAATGGCCGTTGTTGTCTCCCTTCCCGCTCAATATTTGGGAAGAGGACCAGGGCCTCTATAAATAGGGCCAGCCACCACAGTAGAGGGCCAATCTGATCCGAACCTAGCTCATCTACACTCCACCACAAGAACACCTCTCATCGCGAGGTTGTTCTTCCTCTGTACTATTCATCATCAGCCCAAGAGGCAATCCACCACACCACACACTGGATTAGGGTATTACACCACAACGGTGGCCCGAACCAGCATAAACCTTGCGTCTCTTGCGTTGTTCATCGTGCTAGCTTAGAATCGCGGCGAGGTTGTGGGAGTGTTTCGGTAGGGAGAATATCTTCGCGCGCACCCTAGAGTTCGAACCTTAAGGGTTTTGCCGGAACCCGATATCCGACACACTCCTTATTCCATAGTCCATCAAATCTTTACCCAAAACTTGAAAACTTCACAACACAGAACTCAACAGGAAATCCCATAAGCTCCGTTAGTGCAAGAAAGAAAAACCACCACATCAGGTACCGTAATGAAATCATTCTTTATTTATATTGGTGTTAAACCTACTGTATTCTAACTTCTCTATGGTTCATACCCCCCGATACTAGCCATAGATGCATCAAAATAAGCAAACAACACACGAAAAACAGAATCTGGCAAAAACAGAACAGTCTGTAGCAATCTGTAACTTTAGAATACTTCTGGAACTCTAAAATTCCTACCAAAATAGGAAGGCCTGGGAAATTGGTCTATTGATCTACTTCAAAAAGAATCAACACAAAAGCACACTTTTGTGATTTATTAAAATTATTCTCGTGCGTGCAGAAGTTTCTGTTTTTCTGCAGAATCAAATTAACTATCACCGTAGGTTATCCTATAGGTTCTACTTGGCACAGACACTAATTAAACATAAAACCACATCTAAACAGAAGCTACATGAATTATTTATTACTAAACAAAAGCAAAAATCAAGGAACAAAAATAAATTGGGTTGCCTCCCAACAAGCGCTATCGTTTAACGCCCTAGCTAGGCATAAAAGCGAGAATAGATCTAAGTATTGCCATCTTTGGTATTCAATTCATAAGTAGCACACATAATAGATTCATAAGGTAATTTGACTTTCTTTCTAGGGAAGTGTTCCATGCCTTTCCTTAATGGAAATTGGAATCTAATATTCCCTTCCTTCATATCAATAATTGCACCAATCATTCTAAGGAAAGGTCTACCAAGAATAATAGGACATGAAAGATTGCAATCTATATCAAGAATGATAAAATCTACGGGCACATAATTCCTATTTGCAAAAATAAGAACATCATTGATCCTTCCCATAGGTTTCTTAATGGTGGAATCCGCAAGGTGCAAGTTTAAAGAGCAATCATCAAAATCATGGAAGCCTAGCACATCACATAAAGTTTTCAGAATCGTGGAAACACTAGCACCCAAATCACACAAAGCATAGCATTCATGATCTTTAATTTTAATTTTTATAGTAGGTTCACACTCATCATAAAGTTTTCTAGGTATAGAAACTTCCAATTCAAGTTTTTCCTCATAAGATTGCATCAAGGCATCAACAATATGTTTGGTAAAAGCTTTATTTTGACTATAAGCATGAGGAGAATTCAACACGGATTGCAACAAGGAAATACAATCTATTAAAGAACAATTATCATAATTACATTCTTTGAAATCCATAATAGTGGGTTCATTGCTATTTAAAGTTTTGATCTCTCCAATCCCACTTTTACGAAATTTAACATCAAGATCTAAAAACTCCGAATCATTGGGACGCCTTTTAACTAAAGCTGACTCATCTCCAGTCCCATCATTATCAAGATTCATATTGCAAAACAAAGATTTAATAGGGGACACATCAATAACTTTTAGATCTTCATCATTATTTTCATGGAAACTAGAAGAACACGCTTTTACAAAGCAATCTTTCTTAGCACGCATCCTAGTGGTTCTTTCTTTGCACTCATCAATGGAAATTCTCATGGCTTTGAGAGACTCATTGATATCATGCTTAGGTGGGATAGATCTAAGTTTCAAAGAATCAACATCAAGCGAAAGTCTATCAATGTTCCTAGTCAATTCATCAACTTTATGCAATTTTTCTTCAAGGAAAGCATTGAAATTGTTTTGAGAGATCATAAATTCTTTAACACTATTCTCAAAATCAGAGGGCATCTTATTAAAAATTTTATAAGAGCTGTTGTAGGAATTACCAGAATTATTAGAGGAATTACTAGGGAACAACCTAGGATTAAAGTTTCCTCTATACGCGTTGTTACCAAAATTATTCCTACCGACAAAATTCACATCCATAGATTCATTATTATTCTCAATCAAAGTAGACAAAGGCATACCATTGATATCAATAGGAGCACTCTTAGTAGCAAATAATTTCATAACTTCATCCATCTTTCCACTCAAAACATTAATTTCTTCTATCGCATGAACTTTTTTACTAGTAGATCTTTCGGTGTGCCATTGAGAATAATTAACCATAATATTATCAAGGAGTTTAGTAGCTTCTCCTAAAGTGATTTCCATAAAAGTGTCTCCCGCGTCCGAATCTAAAAGATTTCTAGAAGCAAAATTCAAACCGACATAAAATTTTGTATGATCATCCATAAATTCAAATCATGAGTGGGACAATTACGAATTATTAATTTCATTCTTTCCCAAGATTGGGCAACATGCTCATGATCAAGTTGTTTAAAATTCATAATATCGTTTCTAAGAGAGATGATCTTAGCGGGAGGAAAATACTTAGAGATAAAAGCATCTTTCCAATTATTCCATGAATCAATACTATTTTTAGGCAAAGATGAAAACCAAGTTTTAGCACGATCTCTAAGTGAAAATGGAAATAACTTCAATTTAACAATATCATTATCCATATCTTTCTTCTTTTGCATATCACACAAATCCACAAAGTTGTTTAGATGAGTAGCTACATCTTCACTAGGAAGGCCGGAGAATTGATCTTTCATAACAAGATTCAATAAAGTAGCATTGATTTCACAAGATTCAACATCATTAAGAGGAGCAATCAGAGTGCTAAGGAAATCATTATTATTGGTATTGGAAAAGTTACACAATTTGGTATTATCTTGCGCCATAGTGACAAGCAATCCAACACACAAGCACACAAGGGACAAGCGAAAGAGAGAGGCGAACGGAAAAGAGAGGGCGAATAAAACGGCAGGGTGAAGTGGGGGAGAGGAAAACGAGAGGAAAATGGCAAATAATTTAATGCGAGGGAGATGAGTTTGTGATGGGTACTTGGTATGTCTTGACTTGAGCGAAGACCTCCCCGGCAACGGTGCCAGGAATCCTTCTTGCTACCTCTTGAGCACTGCGTTGGTTTTCCCTTGAAGAGGAAATGGTGATGCAGCAAAGTAGAGTAAGTATTTCCCTCAGTTTTTGAGGACCAAGGTATCCATCTAGTAGGAGGCTCCTCAAAAGTCCCTCGTACCTACACAAACAAACAAGAAACTCGCAACCAACGCGATAAAGGGGTTGTCAATCCCTTCACGGTAACTTGCAAAAGTGAGATCTGATAGAGATAATAAGATAAGCTAAATATTTTTGGTATTTTTATGATATAGATTGGAAAGTAAAGATGCAAATAAAAGATAGATGGAAAACTTATATGATAAAAGATAGACTCGGGGCCATAGGTTTCACTAGTGGCTTCTCTCAAGATAGCATAAGTACTACAATGGGTGAACAAATTACTGTCGAGCAATTGATAGAAAAGTGCATAATTATGAGATTATCTAGGCATGATCATGTATATAGGCATCACGTCCGCTACAAGTAGATCGAAATGATTCTGCATCTACTAGTATTACTCCACACATCGGCCGACTCCTGCCTGCATCTAGAGTATTAAGTTCATAAGAACAGAGTAACGCATTAAGAACGATGACATGATGTAGAGGGATAAAGTCAAGCAATATGATATAAAACTCATCTTTTTATCCTCGATGGCAACAATACAATACGTGCCTTGTTGCCCCTGCTGTCACTGGGGAAGGACACCGCAAGATTGAACCCAAAGCTAAGCACTTCTCCCATTGCAAGAAATATCAATCTAGTAGGCCAAATCAAACTGATAATTCGAAGAGACTTGCAAAGATAACCAATCACACATAAAAGAATTCAGAGAAGATTCAATTATTTCTCATAGATAAACTTGATCATAAACCCACAATTCATTGAATCTCGACAAACACACTGCAAAAAGAGTTACATCGAATATATCTCCAAGAAGATCGAGGTGAACTTGGTATTGAGATTTAAAGAGAGAGAAGAAGCCATCTAGCTAATAACTATGGACCCGAAGGTCTGTGGTAAACTACTCACAACTCATCGAATAGGCCTTGGAGATGATGTAGAGGCCCTCCATGGTCAATTCCCCCTCCGGCGGAGCGCCGATGAAGGCTCCAAGATGGGATCTCGCGGATACAGAAGGTAGCGGCGGTGGAAATAGTTTTTCGTGGTGCTCCTCGATGTTTTCAGGGTACGGGAGTATATATAGGCAAAGGAAGTAGGTCGGTGGAGACACGAGGGGCCCATTAGTGTGGGGGACGCGCCCACCCCCCTAGGGTGCGCCAGGCACCCTAGTGGCCGCCTCGTTTGCTACTTGACGTCCACTCCAAGTCTCCCAAGTTGTGTTTGTTCCAAAAAGATCGGCCCCGAAGGTTTCATTCCGTTTGGACTCCGTTTGATATTCCTTTTTTTGAAACACTGAAATAGGCAAAAAAGAGCAATTCGGGCTAGGCCTCCGGTTAGTAGCTTAGTCCCAAAAGTGCATATAAGTGTAAGGTAAAGCCCATAAACATCCAAAATTGGTAATATAATAGCATGGAACAATAAAAAAATATAGATACGTTGTAGACGTATCGCAGATATTAAGTCTTTCAGGTGTGGTTGAATTGACAACTCAGCTGCTAATACTTGAGAATATTCTTTGGCCCCCCTTGTGTCGAATCAATAAATTTGGATTGAATAATCTACCCACGAAAACTGTTGCGATCCCCTATACTTGTGGGTTATCACAGAGCACCAGAGAGCACTCAGGGGTGAGGGTGAGGGAGTCCTGGATTAGGGGGTCCTCGAACAGCCGGACTATATGCTTATCCCGGACCGTTGGACTATGAAATTACAAGATTGAAGACTTCATCCCGTGTCCGGGTGGGACTCTCCTTTGCGTGGAAGGCAAGCTTGGCAATTCAGATATGTAGATTTCCTTCTCTGTAACCGATTCTGTGTAACCCTAGCCCCCTCCGTTGTCTATATTAACCGGAGGGTTTAGTCCATAGGACAACACAACAACAATCATAATCATAGGCTAGCTTCTAGGGTTAGCCTCTACGATCTCGTGGTATATCAACTCTTGTAATACTCATATCATCAAGATCAATCAAGCAGGAAGTAGGGTATTACCTCCATAGAGAGGGCCCGAGCTTGGGTAAACATTGTGTCCCTCGGCTCCTGTTACCATTAGCCTTAGACGCACAGTTCGGGACCCCCTACCCGAGATCCGCCGGTTTTGACACCGACATTGGTGCTTTCATTGAGAGTTCCACTATGTCGTCACCACAAAGGCTTGATGGCTCTTGCAATCATCTACAACGATGCAATCCAGGGTGAGGTTTTCCTCCCCGGACAGATCTTCTTATTCGGCAGCTTCGCACTATGGGCCAACTCGCTTGGCCATTTGGAGAAGATCGACAGCTACGCCCCTGGCCATCAGGTCGGGTTTGGAAGCCTGAACTACACTGCCGACATCTGCGGAGACTTGATCTTCGACGGATTCGAGCCCATGACAAGTACACCCTACAGTCGCGACGAGAATGACCTAGATCGACCGTGGACGATGTTCAGGAGTACGCACCTGCAACTGCCCTGGCTCTAAATCCAGAGCAGATCGTGCCATCCGAGGACGGGTGGATGGACCCCGCCATGGAGGCCGCACACTCAGCAGTGATAGAGCCGAACACAGACTTCGCCTCCAATGAGGTCTGTGTCATCGGACCCTCGGACTTGTCTCCGGCCATAGGCTCTGAAACGTGTGCATCTGTGCCCATCGAACATGACTCAGCACCGATCATGGAGTTTAGCTCCGCAGGTATCTTTCAACACTTGCCCTTGGGCGACGTGCTAAACTCATTAAAATCTCTCTCCCTGTCAGGGGACTCTTGGCCGAACTATGTCCGGCTTCAGTGGGAAGCAGACGACGAAGGAATTTTTTACCCACCCACCACCCACTTAATAGCCATTGTCGATGACTTAACCGACATGCTTGATTTCGGCTCCGAAGAGATCGACAGTACGGACGACGATGCCGGAGAAGAACAGGAACCACCACCCATAGGGCGCTGGACAACCACCTCATCATATGGTATATATATGATGGACACACCCAAAGAAAGTAATGGCAATGAGGCAACGGAGGATAATTCCCTTGATAAGCAACCTAAGCGCCGGCGTCATCGGCGCCGCTCTAAGCCCCGCCATAGCAAAAATAGCGATACCGGCACAAGAGACAATAGCACTTCAGATGATGCCGAAGACAAAAACAATCCCGCCCACCCAAGCTTCGAGCAAGCCGGACGGGAGGATGGGCAAGCTAGCCCTGAGGAATAGGCAATGGATGGAGACTCGGAGGACGACAATTACATGCCCCTCTCCGAAGACGAGGTGAGCCTCGGCGACGAATAATTTATCGTGTCTGAGGATCCCGTCGAGCAGGAGCGCTTCAAGCGCCGGCTTATAGCCACTACAAAAAGCCGGAAGAAAAAATAGCAACAGCTTCAAGCTGATCAAGATCTGCTAACTGATAGATGGACTAAGGTCCTGGCAGCCGAGGAATATAGACTCGAGCGCCCAACAAAAAGTTACCCGAGGCGCAGGTTGTTACCTCAATTTGAGGACGAGGCACTAGAGCCTATACTACTAGCACAGGATGCGGCTGACCGGCCACCCTGTGGCCGAGATAAAGCGGCATATCAGCCTGAACACCAGCCCGCACCCCGTCGCCAAACAAACAAAAACAAGAAGGCCCGGGGCTACACGCATGACCTGCGAGATGAATTGGAAAACAAAGTAGGACAATCAAGATCGATCTACGGACCACGGGGGCGCACCCCACACGCGACGATGACCACCACACTGGATATACTAAATACAAATCCTGTCGGGCCAAATACAACAGACCAAACTCATTTGAACTGCATCATGATGTAGCCCGGCATAGAGGCGCCGCACACCCCCTATGCTTCACTGACGAAGTAATGGAGCATGAGTTCCCAGAAGCATTTAAACCCGTGAACATCGAACCATATGATGGAACAACAGACCCGCGGTATGGATCGAAGACTTCCTTCTCCACATTCATATGGCCCATGGTGATGATCTGCATGCCATCAAGTACCTCCCACTAAAACTAAAGGGACCGGGTCGGCATTGGCTGAATAGTCTACCGGCAAACACCATTGGCAGTTGGGAGAACCTAGAAGACACATTCCTTGTCAATTTCCAGGGCACTTATGTGCGACCACCAGACGCTGATGACTTAAGTCACATAACCCAACAGCCCGGAGAGTCAGCCAGGAAATTCTGGACTCGGTTCTTAACTAAAAAGAACCAAATTGTCGATTGTCCGGATGCCAAAGCCCTAGCAGCCTTTAAGCATAACATCCGTGACGAGTGGCTTGTCCGACACCTTCGCCAAGAGAAGCTGAAATCCATGGCAGCCCTTACGACACTCATGACCCGCTTCTGTGCGGGCGAGGACAGCTGGCTATCTCGTAGCAACATCGTCTCAAGCAAGCCCGAGACTTCCGAACCAAGAGATAACAACGACAAGCCCAGATGCAGCAAACACAAGCATCATAATAATGGCAACAACACCGAAGACACGGCCGTCAATGCCGGATTCAACGGCTCTACTACCGGTCAAAGGAATAAACAATTCCAAAGAAACAGTCCGGGCATGTCCAGTTTGGACCGTATACCCAACCGTCCATGCCAAATTCATGGCACCCCAGGAACACCAGCCAATCATACCAACAGAGAATGCTGGGTCTTCAAACAAGCCGACAGGTCAGGTGCCGAAAACAAGGAGAAGGGGTCACAAAGCAATGATTACAACGAGGAGCCCGACCACCGAACACAGGAGAGCAAAAGAAGTTTCCCCTGCAAATCAAAATGGAGAACATGATAAACGCCACCCATATTCCCAAGCGGGAGCAGAGGTGCACACTTAGGGACGTCTACACGATGGAGCCAGTCGCCCCAAAATTTAACCCATGGTCGTCTGGACCAATCGCCTTTGACCGCAAGGATCGTCCGACCAATACCCGTCAAGGCGGCTCAGCCGCACTAGTCCTCGATGCAATAATTAAAGGATTCCACCTCACACGAGTCCTTATGGACGGAGGCAGCAGCCTGAACCTGCTGTATCAGGACACAATGCGCAAGATGGGTATCGATCCTTCAATGATCAAACCCACTAAAACCACCTTTAAAGGTGTTATACCAGGTGTGGAGGCCCGTTGTACAGGCTCTATCACTTTGGAGGTAGTCTTCGGGCCACCGGATAATTACAGCAAAGAAGAGTTAATCTTTGACATCGTCCCTTTTCGCAGCAGCTATCACACATTGCTCGGACGAACCGCGTTTTCTATATTCAACGCGGAGCCACATTACGCCTAAATTAAGCTCAAGATGCATGGTCCGCATGGCGTCATAACAATTAATGGCAAGGCCGAACGCTCCCTCCGTGCCGAAGAGTACACCGCGGCCTTAGCAGCAGAAGCACAGACTGACATCTTTCAACCGAACCTTCAGTCGACAGCCAAGCTTCTGGACACCGTTAAAGGAAGTCTGAACTACTCCGCGGCAGGATAGCCCAGCTCGTCAAGAGCTCAATCAACCACTCCAGTGATAGGCGGAGGCAAAGCTAACTTAAGGCCCCACAATGCGGCTCAACCGCTCCATGGCACAAAAAACATTTTTTCGCATTTTCTTTGCAGGTCCACTTTTGTGTAGGCCATCACCGGCGACATGGCGACCAGACCCATGAGGGGACAAACATACCAAGGAGGGAAATAGCTTGAACGCGTAAGGGAACCCTTAGATATTCCCCTTGATGACCATCCAATTATTACCCGGATCCACACACAACCTCCCTACCCCGGTCTCAGCAGGTTATGAAGTCATATTTCCTTTTTATCACATTACTTGTACTCGTACGCTTTGATGTATTATTCAATTACAACGTGTGGCTTTATATGATGCTTACTTGATGTTCCTTTTTCGATAGATTTGTCAAATGGCATCCGTACACTACGATACGCCTTAATATGCCAGGGGCTCGTTGTACCCACAATCCAGCAATAAAGTCTGAATACCTTCATGGTTGTTCGGCACCCCGAACTTATAGCATTATATGCATCGGCTCCGAATCATGTCTTGGGTCAATAGTTGGGTTGCCCGGCTCCTGTGCTTGCTACCCTAAGTTCCGCTATATCGGCTAGGGTAGTAAAGGGAGAACTACTGCGATTGTGTCCCGGTTCTTCCGGACGAGCGCCTCAGTAGAGAAAGCCGAAAACTGACTGTCATGATACGGCTAGAGCTGGTGAAAGTGCAACTATCCGTAGGTGGTTTTGGTAATTCCTAAAAACATATAGCTCATTGAGCTAACATCATTCCAAGATGAATATTTCAGGAAAAGCTCAATGAATGGCATGGCATGGATGAGAAAAGTGGATCCTCAAAATGCTAAGGAGAAAAGGATTGGCTCAAGCTCAAAAGCTCAAGACTCTACATTTTATATTTTAGTGATCCAAGATCACATTGAGTCTATAGGAAAAGCCAATACTATCAAGGAGGGATGAAGTGTTGCTTAATGAGTTTCTTGCTCCACAGTGCTTCGTGATATGCTCCAAAACCCTCAACTACTTTCTCAGATCCACATATGACCTAAACCAAAAGTCAAACTCGGCCCCACCGATTCTTTCTACCTGGCGCCACCGAGTTCAGTTGTCATAGCCACTGCCACAAACCCTAGGAAAATCGGTCTCACCGATAGGGATCTTGGTCTCACCGAGATGGGATTGTAATCTCTCTGTTTCCTTTTCGTAACATTTTGGTCCCACCAAAATGAGCAGATCGGTCCCACCGAGATTGCAATGTAAACTCCCTGTTTCCTTTTCGTAACATTTCGGTCCCACCGAAATGAGCAAACCGGTCCCACCGAGTTTACCTGACCAACTCTCTGGTTAGCTTATTACCAAAATCGATCTCACCGAGTTTGTGTAATCGGTCTCACCGAGATTACGTTATGCCCTAACCCTAACCATATCGGTCCTACCGAGTTGCATGTCGGTCCCATCAAAAATCCTAACGGTCACTATATTTGCTAAATCGGTCTCACCGAGTTTACCAATTCGGTCCCACCGAGTTTGGCAAGTTGTGTGTAACGGTTAGATTTTGTGTGGAGGCTATAAATACCCCTCCACCTCCTCTTCATTCGTGGAGAGAGCCATCAGAACAAACCTACACTTCCAACTTGCTGTTTCTGAGAAGGAACCACCTACTCATGTGTTGAGGCCAAGATATTCCATTCCTACCATATGAATCTTGATGTCTAGCCTTCCCCAAGTTGCTTTCCACTCAAATCTTCTTTCCACCAAATCCAAATCCTGTGAGAGAGAGTTGAGTGTTGGGGAGACTATCATTTGAAGCACAAGAGCAAGGAGTTCATCATCAACACACCATTTGTTACTTCTTGGAGAGTGGTGTCTCCTAGATTGGCTAGGTGTCACTTGGGAGCCTCCGAGAAGATTGTGGAGTTGAACCAACGAGTTTGTAAGGGCAAGGAGATCGCCTACTTCGTGAAGATCTACCGCTAGTGAGGCAAGTCCTTTGTGGGCGACGACCATGGTGGGATAGACAAGGTTGCTTCTTCGTGGACCCTTCGTGGGTGGAGCCCTCCGTGGACTCGCACAACCGTTACCCTTCGTGGGTTGAAGTCTCCATCAACGTGGATGTACATAGCACCACCTATCGGAACCACGGCTCAAAAATCACCGTGTCTCCAAATTGTGTTTGAATTCTCCAAACCTTTCCCTTTACATTCTTGCATGTTGCATGCTTTACTTTCCGCTGCTCATATACTCCTTGCATGCTTGCTTGAATTGTGTTAAGATTGATTGACTTGTGCTAAGATAGCTAAAATCTGCCAAAGACTAAAATTGGGAAAAGGATAAGTTTTTATTTGGTCAAGTCGTCTAATCACCCCCTCTAGACATACTTTCGATCCTACAAGTGGTATCAGAGCTTTGGTCTCCATTTGCCTTGATTTCCATAGCTTTTGGTGGCCATAGCCTTGGTTTCACAACCTAGGAGAGTATGGCATCTAGCAAGGGAAATTATCACCGTAGAGGTCCTTACTTTGATGGTACAAATTTTGCTAGTTGGAAGCATAAGATGAAAATGCATATTCTTGGACATAACCCCACCGTTTGGGCTATTGTGTGTATTGGCTTGCAAGGTGAATTCTTTGATGGGATAGAACCAAACCGTGAAGCTAGCGCGGAAGAGTTGAAGATGCTGCAATACAATGCTCAAGCTTGTGATATCCTCTTCAACGGATTGTGCCCCGAAGAATTCAACAAAATCAGCCGTCTTGAAAATGCAAAGGAAATTTGTTACACTTTGATTGATATGCATGAAGGTATCGACTCCGTCAAGGAATCCAAGCTGGATGTGCTCCAAAGTCAACTGACAAGTTCAAAAATGAAGGATGGTGAAGGTGTCGCTGAAATGTACTCTAGGCTTGCTCTTATCACAAATGAGATTGCCGGCTTAGGAAGTGAAGAGATGACCGACAAATTCATCATCAAGAAGATCCTAAGAGCTTTGGACGGAAAATATGATACCGTGTGCACATTGATCCAAATGATGCCCAATTACAAAGATCTCAAGCCAACGGAAGTCATTGGAAGAATTGTTGCTCATGATATGTCACTCAAGGATAAGGAGGAACTTCACAACAAGTCAAGTGGTGCTTACAAAGCCTCATGTGAAGCCCCCACATCATCAACTGAGAAATAAACCTTCAATGAAGAATTGAGCTTAATGGTGAAGAACTTCAACAAGTTCCCCAAGAGGAGAAGTAGAAGAGAAGAATCACCACCAAGAGAGAGAAGGAGTAGAGATGATCGTCATGAACAAAGAACATCCCAGAGAAGCAAGGATTCAGAAAGGAAGGACAAGTCATCAAGGAGCTACACAAAACAAAGACATCAAGCTCATGTTGGTGAATGGGTATCCGGCTCCGACTCCGACAATCACTCCGAGAGAATCTATCACTCCGACTCCGAATATACTCAAGATGAAGGTGTTGCTGGTCTAGCACTTGTGTCAACCAACTCCTATGATATATTTGATTCACCAAATGAAGGACTTCGAAGATGCTTCATGGCTAACGTCCCAAAGGTAACACACCCCGAGTATGTTGATTTCAATAGTGATGAAGATGACTTGCTAGGTGATGATGATTTACTTGTTGACAACTCTAGTGATGAATACTATGATGAAACGTCAATTAATCATGCTAATCGAGATAAAACGAATGACAATGATAAGGAGAAGATTGAGCTTCTAACTAAAGAACTAAACACTCTTAAGTTAGCTCATGAAACTATCTTAGAAGATCATCGAGAACTTTTAAGGACTCATGAGAAGTTACGCTTTGAAAAACTCAACCTTGAGCAAGAGCATGAGTTCTTAAAGGCAATCAATGACGATCTCCGTAAGAAAAGTTCTTATATTGCCAAGAGTTTACTCTTATCTACTTACATGCCTCAAGTCAAGTCCATTAACAAGAACAAGAAGGATTCTTCCTCTAGTAGTAACAATAATCATGCTAAATCCAATGTTGTTGCTTCTAGTAGTTCTCTTGATTCCACTAATGATTCTCTTAGCCAAGTTACACTTGAGCAAGAAAATAGCTTATTGAAGGGAATTATAGAGAAAGGTGTTTACAAGAGCCTTGCCAGGAGTAAGCAATTTGAGGAAATTGTATGCAAGCAAGGAAGGCACCAGAAGAACCAAGGTGTTGGTTTTGAACGAAAGTTCAATGCCAATGGAGTTGAGTGGGAAGAAGATCAATACCCCAAGACAAAGTCTGTTCCTCAACAAGAGAAGTATGATCCTACTTCCTTCAAGGGGACACAAGCTCAAGATGATCTTCCACCACAAGACTACAAGAAAAAAAGGCAAGGACAAGCTTCAAGAGGAGATTGATGCATTTGAAGAAGCTCCTAAGGCCTTGGTCAAGTGGGTTCCCAAGACTACGTCAAGTCCTACTTCATCAAGTACGACTACAACTCCAAGGATTCCCATCAAGATGATGTGGATCCCGAAGAAGAAGAACTAGAGAGTTATTGAGGGTGACTCCGCCAACATATTTCACTCATATCATTTTGTCAACAACAAGTGCAATCAACTTCCACATCTTGCACTAGTTCAAGGAGTCACAAACCCTCTTGTTGGTAAGACAAGGGACAAGGTAACCTAATGCTCTCATAGACATTATCTTGTGTGTGCATCACTCTATGTCTATGGATATCCTTGTTTGTTCCTTGTGGGACTAACCCGTGTAGGTATTGAAAGTGTAACTCACTCCAAGGGATTGCTCCAAATGATCTACATCAACATTGAGCACCCACATCTTCAACACCTACATGAAGTCATCATCGACAAAACCCAAGGTTAGTTTATCCCTCTAAGGGGGGATCTCACATCTAGGGGGAGCTTAACTCAAGAATTGAGTCAAAGCAACTCTAATGGTGTGAACATCAATGCATTATGTAAAAGTGGTAACCCCACTTGAGCTTAAACGATGAGTATGACCTATGACCAAATGTTCTCATTTGACTCCTAAGTCAATATACTCATATATAGATGACCTAGTCATCGCCAATTGTTTGATAGATGCTAGAATTGGTTGTGCATGCTTTGCCACATATTTCATTTGCCATTTTATTGTGTGAGCATGTTGGTTGCATATTTTACTCATTCGAGGACATCCACTTGTTGCTTTGATTGATTGGTTTATTTTTCTTTTTCCAAGTGGATGGACAAGAATGCCTAAGAACCTTCTCTAGCTATCTATGCTTTTCTCGTCTCAAACTCTATTCATGCTACATCACAAAATTTGATCAAGTCAGATTCGAACCACTCTGTGTGAGGAGCACTCGGAGTCCCCAATTAGTCATAGACTTAAACTTCCAAAACTTCTTTGTGCGTTTCGGTTTGACCGATTCTTCCATTTCGGTCATACCGAGATCACTAAGTCGATCTAGGTTTTCAATCTCGGTGCAACCGATTTGAACTTTTCGGTCACACTGAGTTGTTGTAACTGAATAAAGTTATGCATCTCGGTGCCACCGAGTTGTTCCACTCGGTCACACCGACAGGGTCAGGCTATACATACTCACGGGCAAAAATTTGGAAATTTTCTCCAAACCCCTTCGCCCGCGCATAGCTCGCTCTGCCTCCAGGGTCTCCGGATCATTCTCCTCGTCACCAGCCGCCTCCAGTTGCTGGTCTCCGCCGCCGTCAACGGAATTCACCCCTGCTGTTGCCGCCGTAGCGAGTTCATTGCCAAGCTAGGGTATGGACTCGATCACATTGCTATCCCCGTCCGATTCCTAGCACATTGTGTTCATCATGATTCTTGCCACGTTTGAAACGATTCTATCCAGTCAAAACAATCCATAGTTTAGTAGTGAATTGAAAATTTAGGGTTAGGTTTCCGCCAAAACCATCTCGGACCCACCGAGTTGCAGAACTCGGTTCCATCGATTCGGCTAAGGCCATTGCACAAGTGATTCTCGGTCTGACCGAGAATTGCAAATCGTGTGACCGAGTTCAGGACTTTGTGAAACCCTAGCAGTCTCGGTACCACCGAACTGTGACTCGGTCTGACCGAGTTCACTAGTTTAGGTTCCAAAAGCTGCTTCTGTATCACCAAGTTTGCAAATCGGTTGATCCGAAATGCTTTCTGTGGAAAACTAAAACTAAGTTTTTGAATCATTCTTTTGCAAAAACCTCTGTATTTTGTGATGCTCATCCACTCTATCTCATCTACATCTATTCACAGGGTCAGCAATCAGTGTTTGAAACATGTCTGATCAAAGTGACAGCCAGAACAGGGAAGAGGAGCAGATTCAGATGAGTGAGGGCACTAGTCTCTCTGGTACATCTGATGAGGGCAGCAGGAGCACCCCAAGCAACTTACCTAAGGCTGCCACCAGAACCAGAAAGAAGAAAACCTCAGAATCTGAGGATGAAGACTATGTGGCAGTAGAGGATGAGGTCACTTCCAAGAAGAAAGTTCTCAAAAAGGAGTATGGCACAGCTGCATCCATTAAGCCCGGTATGAAGATCAAAGTGCCTGCAAAGAGAACTCCCATGTCCAAAGCCAGAGCCTCTACTCAAGTACCTTTGGAATCCCAACCCAAAGAGGTTGCTGCAGAAGGGAAGAAAAGGAATGAAAGGGTCAAGAAGACCATGGCCAGAGTTGTTGGGAAGCCTTCCATGATGGAAGAGGAAGAGGAAGAAGAGGTTGCTGCACCAGCACCTAAGGCTCAGAAGCTTATGGGTGATGCTATTAGGTCAGGGGCTGCATCATCAAAGCCCAGAGAAGCACCCAAAGCTGCCTCCAAACCAAAGACTGCACCAAAGAGGAATACCAGAAATATATCTGCTGCTGAGAAGAACAAGGCCCAGTGCCTGAGACTGTTGCTGAAGAAGAAGAAGATGAAGAGCATGTTTTGAGAAAGTTGAAGCCAAAGATTCCAGACCACAATGATGCTCATCCTGTGGCTGAGAACATGAAGCTGAGGAAGGATGCAGGACTCAGACAGTGGACATTGTCTGATCCTTATGCTATCAGGAGAAGGACTACTGTTGACTACAGGTTCCATACTAAGGAACATCAGGATTTCTATGAGACAGTGTTGTTGGACAAGAAGCCTATAGTTTGTGACATGAGGTGGGTGGACTGGACCTACATGAAGGAAAACGAGGAACACTATCCTCGAGTGTATGACAGTTTCAGTGCTTGTGGAGTTACATACTTTGTTGGGCAGAAGCTCACAAAATGTAATGATGAGCTCATAATGCAATTCTACTCCACATCACACTTTTATCCAGATGGCAGGATAGTGTGGATGTCTGAAGGTACAAGGTACCAATCAACTATTGAGGAATGGGCAAATCTGATCAATGCACCTAAGGAGAAGGAAGATGACTTGGATGTCTATGCCAAGAAGAAGATGGATCACAACTCCATGGCTCATATGTACAAGGAGATCCCAGATGCTGCAGTTGAGACACATAAGTTTGGATCTGCACATTATCTTCTGTCAGGACTCCCAACTATCAACTGGATCCTCAGGCATACTCTATTGCCCAAGTCAAGTGACCACAATATTATCAGAGGCCATGCAATAAACTTGCTACACCTATTTGATGTGCCACATAAATTCAAGGTCATGAGCCTCATTGTTGAGACTATCAAGAGGACAGCAGCTGACCAGAAAAGAAGTTGTGGGTATGCCCCACAGACCCAGGAGCTGATAAACTCCAAGATGGGCACATGCACATACTTGCTGGACAAGGAACATTTTGCTATCTATCCAGACTTTAAGGATAACCAAGTGGTTATGGATGAAGATGAACCATCTTCTGTGCATGCTCAAGCCAAGTAGGAGAAGGCAAGGACAGAGAAGGCTACCAAGATGCCAACAATGTAAGAGGCATCTCAGTACTTTCTGAAGAGCAAACAGGATCAACTAGGCTACTTGATTGCATACACTCTGAGGATTGATAAAGGGCTGGCCACCTTGACTCAAAACCAAGAGAGCCTGGAGAGGATCATGGAGCAGAAGTTCTATAACTTGGATGTGAAGGTAACTGAGATCCAGTCTGTTGTTGAGCAGCTTCAGGATGACATGGAGGAGAGGAAGGGCAAGACAACCACTGATGCATTTGCCAGAGTGCCTAGAGATCAGAGATCAGCTGCAGTGCCAGTGACAGACACCAGAGCCACTTCATCTGCACTAGCTACAGCTCCTACAGCTCTAGTGCAACCAGCTTCAGCACCCACACCTCTAGCTCCATCCACATCTACTGAAGTCTTCGTCCAAGGAGCCATCTCTACACCACCACCTAAAGATCAAGCCTGAGAGTCGATCTAGTGCTATGCATTTTCTATGAACTTTTTGGTAAGTTGTTGCCAAAGGGGGAGAAAAATGTATAGATCATAGGCTTCGAGAGAGAGTGTTGCTTTTTGTTCTCTCTTGCTTTGGTGGTTGAACTTTATTTGCTTATTTGAGATACTCTATGTCTGTGTGATACTTAGATGATCATGTGTTTGATCATATGCTACATTTATGCTTGTTGGATGACATTATCTCGTTTATCTGTACATGATGATTCACTTTGCTTGGTGATGAGTGCATGTATTCAGTTATTATCATTTTGAGCGCTCCACCAAGATGTATGTGACATGTAAGAGTTACCCATGAGCCTAACTCCTTGTGCATTTGCAGTCCAAAGCAAATCTTAAACTATGCACAAATTTAGGGGGAGCTCTTGCTTATCACATACTTCTCAAAGCGACAATGTTTTTCACTCTTATTATCATTTGTCGAAGCTTTGATCTATATGTTGTCATCAATTACCAAAAAGGGGAAGATTGAAAGTGCAACTATCCCTAGGTGGTTTTGGTAATTCCTAACAACATATAGCTCATTGAGCTAACATCATTCCAAGATGAATATTTCAGGAAAAGCTCCATGAATGGCATGGCATGGATGAGAAAAGTGGATCCCTCAAAATGCTAAGGAGAAAAGGATTGGCTCAAGCTCATAAGCTCAAGACTCTACATTTTATATTTTAGTGATCCAAGATCACATTGAGTCTATAGGAAAATCCAATACTATCAAGGAGGGATGAGGTGTTGCTTAATGAGTTTCTTGCTCCACAGTGCTTAGTGATATGCTCCAAAACGCTCACCTACTTTCTCATATCCACATATGACCTAAACCAAAAGTCAAACTCGGCCCCACCGATTCTTTCTACCCGGCGCCACCGAGTTCCGATGTCATAGCCACTGCCACAAACCCTAGGCAAATCGGTCTCACCTATAGGGATCTCGGTCTCACCGAGATGGGATTGTAATCTCTCTGTTTCCTTTTTGTAACATTTCGGTCCCACCGAAATGAGAGAATCGGTCCCATCGAGATTGCAATGTAAACTCCTTGTTTCCTTTTAGTAACATTTCGGTCCCACCGAAATGAGCAAACCGGTCCCACCGAGTTCACCTGACCAACTCTCTGGTTAGGTTATTACCAAAATCGGTCTCACCGAGTTTGTGTAATTGGTCTCACCGAGATTACGTTATGCCCTAACCCTGACCATATCGGTCCTACCGAGTTGCATGTCGGTCCCACCGAAAATCCTAACGGTCACTAGATTTGCTAAATCGGTCTGACCGAGTTTACCAATTCGGTCCCACCGAGTTTGGCAAGTTGTGTGTAACGGTTAGATTTTGTGTGGAGGCTATAAATACCCCTCCACCTCCTCTTCATTCGTGGAGAGAGCCATCAGAACAAACCTACACTTCCAACTTGCTGTTTCTGAGAAGGAACCACCTACTCATGTGTTGAGGCCAAGATATTCCATTCCTACCACATGAATCTTGATCTCTAGCCTTCCCCAAGTTTCTTTCCACTCAAATCTTCTTCCCACCAAATCCAAATCCTATGAGAGAGAGTTGAGTGTTGGGGAGACTATCATTTGAATCACAAGAGCAAGGAGTTCATCATCAACACACCATTTGTTACTTCTTGGAGAGTGGTGTCTCCTAGATTGTCTAGGTGTCACTTGGGAGCCTCCGACAAGATTGTGGAGTTGAACCAAGGAGTTTGTAAGGGCAAGGAGATTGCCTACTTCGTGAAGATCTACCGCTAGTGAGGCAAGTCCTTCATGGGCGACGGCCATGGTGGGATAGACAAGGTTGCTTCTTCGTGGACCCTTCATGGGTGGAGCCCTCCGCGGACTCGCGCAACCGTTACCATTCGTGGGTTGAAGTCTCCATCAACGTGGACGTATGATAGCACCACCTATATGAACCACGGATCAAAAATCACTGTGTCTCCAAATTGCGTTTGAATTCTCCAAACCCTTCCCTTTACATTCTTGCAAGTTGCATGCTTTACTTTCCACTGCTCATATACTCTTTGCATGCTTGCTTGAATTGTGTTAATATTGCTTGACTTGTGCTAAAATAGCTAAATTCCGCCAAAGACTAAAATTGGGAAAAGGACAAGTTTTTATTTGGTCAAGTAGTCTAATCACCCCCCTCTAGACATACTTTCGATTCTACAGCTGGTCAGCTGTTCGAGAGGTTACAAAATATTTAAGGATTTATTCTGCATTATGTGATAACTAATGCAGCATGAGATGGATTGGGTTTTCTTTCGATCAGGTGGTTATAGAGCCCCTAGTGCGGTCTTCCGAACACCAGGGGCTGCGCCTACCTTTCTTTTGTCAAACTCCTATGGCTAAGTGAGAGTGATAAAGCCTTATAGTCCGATTGCCTGGTTCGTTGCGCTGAACACCTCCTTCAAGGACCCAAAACTGGGGTAAAGAGTGTTCAGGTTTATCCCGAACACCCCCGTACTTCCTACATGGGGGCAGAAGCCGATGACTGGCCAACTCACAGGATTAATATATAAAATGGTCGCACAGGAGGTAAAACTTTCAAATAACAGGCACTAAATAATAGAAATGACCTTGTTTAACATTACATAGGACAACATGAATGTATTGCTCCGCCATAAGGCGGGATCCTTTCAGGACACTATCATAATATAATTTGGGCTTGCGGTGCTCCTTCCCCTCCGGCGGTCCTTCAGTCATCAGCTTTTCAGCATCCATCTTCGCCCAATGCACCTTCACACGGGCGAAGGCCATTCGTGCACCGTCCATACAGACCGATCGCTTGATGACTTCAAGTCGAGGGCAGGCACTCACAAGCCGCTTCACGAGCCCGAAGTAGCTGCTGGGAATCTCGGTAGGCCATAGCAGGATAATTAAATCCTTCATGGCTAGTCTGGCCACCTTATGCAGTTTGATCAGCTGCTTCAGTTGATCGGCAAAGGGCACTGGATACTCTGGCGCCAGATACTGCGACCAGAAGACCTTCTCCGCAGTGCTCCTTTCTTCAGCTCGATAGAATTGTGCGGCATCAGATATGCTGCATGGCAGCTCCGCAAATACCCCTGGAGAAATCAGAATTCAAATTAGTAACGTGATTTTCTCCCTTCAAATATTTGCTTTGCACAGAAAAAGCCTTACCCGTCGCGATCTTCCTCGCCTCCTGGATTTCATGCAGGGCGCCTTGGGCTGCCCCTCAGGCATCGTGTGCGGCTTGACGAGCCTTGGTGAGTTTGGATTATTTCTCCATTAAACTCTGCTCCAAGGTCTCGCATTTCTTCACGGCCTCTTGGAGCTCTTTCTCAACTTCAATAACCCTGGCCTCGTGCTTTTCACGAAGAGCCTGCTCTGTGTATGCCTTCTTATCGGCCTCGGCCACAGCCTTCTTAAGATCCTCGACTTCGGCCATCACCCCTAGAGCACATCATGAAAATATTTTCATCACACTCAATTATTCATTCGTGCTGAACGCGAACAAGGTTTTTTGCATACCTTGGTTATCCTCCAACTGTACTTTCAATTGGCCAAGTTCATCTTCGGCCCGCTCCAGACTACGCTTCAGTCCGGAGACTTCCACAGTATGAGAGGCGGCAGTCACTACAGACGCCTGCTTATAAAAAAGAAAGAGGGAGACGTGCCATAAGGTGAGTCTCCTGCAAACATACATTTGATCCTCTGTCCGGTTCTTTCTCTCGAACACCGAACAGTGTATCAGGGGCTACTACCTATACTATAACACTCTTTGAAACCTCACAAACATACCTCAAAGCCCATTATAAGGCTGATGCAGGCTTCATTCATCCCGCTCTCAGCGGACTGAATCTTCTCAATCACCGCACCCGTAAGGGCACGGTGTTCTTCAATGATGGAGGCACTCTTCAGCGCCGCTGATAAGGTATCCGGCACCTCTGGTTGGGCAGAGTTTGCCGGTAGAACAAGCGCACCCCCTTCTGTCGAGGGAGGCTGCCTGCCTGATTCCGGAGCCGTATCGGTCTCCGGAATTGTGTCCGGCTGGGGGCCGAATTTGAGATAGCCCCCGCCGTCGGTGTCCATGGGAGCCTTTTCTCCCGTGTGTCCGGCCACCGAAGTTTGACCCCCTGGCGCCGCCTTGACGGTCTTTTCGCCCCTCCTTGGCCTGGGTCCCTCTGGGACGATGCCTCGGTGTCGTTCACGTGTTTTGGGGAGGGGGCCTTCGGGGGTGTCCCGCTGTCCATAGCATCCGAGCCCAGTAAATCCTTCGATGAGGATTGTTCCGCACGGGACCTCGCCGGACTGCAAAAAAATGTGTGGCTCAATGACTAAACGTCATACAATAGTGAGTCTGGATGCGCAAACATGTTCGGATTTTATATACTCACGATTTCACCAGCGGCTGGACCCTGGGATCCCACTCCGGGCTGTTGTCGGTAGCAGTGGCGGATTCCTCCGGAAGGGGAGTTTTCCCCTTCTTACGTGACTCAGCCTCCAAGTGTGTGGAGGCCGTCCTTTTCTTTCTTCCCT
>NC_041385.1:404866526-404873136 GCF_002162155.2 Triticum dicoccoides | reverse complement strand
CTCAGAGTCTTCGGATACTGTGTCTGAAGTGCCTCCGCGACGACGGCTGCCCCTGGTCTCTTTAACCTCTTTCTCAGTTTTCTTCTTCGACACCTTGTAAGGCGCCAGGACCAGCATCTTCGTCAGAAGTGGTCCGGCTGGTTCTTCTGGCAGTGGGGCCGGGCAGTAGATTCGCCCTGCCTTCTTCGTCTAGCCCTAGGAGAGTTGTGGAAAAATACATTAAGCATTTCCCTTGGATTATGCAGATAAAGCGTATGATTTGCCAACATACGAGGACTTACCGGACTTGCGAGTCGGGACAGTTGGTACCCGCGGTCCTCGGCTGAATCCGGCCATGATTTGCCGGACTTAAAGAGCACCTTCCAGATGTCTTTGTGCGATGAGTCAAAGAACCCTATTAGGGTCTGGTGCTTGGCCGGGTTGAATTCCCATAAGTTGCAAGCCCTGTGTTGACAAGGGAGAATCCAACGAACTAACATCACCTGGACTACATTGACAAGTTTGATATTCTTGTCTTCCATAACCTTGACGCGCATCTGGAGCACCGACAACTCGTCGGGCCGAGACCAGTTCAGGCCCTTCTTGGGCCAGGACGTAAGCCCTAGAGGAGCTCCCATAGCTCACCATGGCTGCTCCGCACTCCGTGTGCTCACCGCTCACCACTTTGGGCTTCACATTGAAGATCTTCAGCCATAATCCAAAGTGTGGAGAGATGTGGAGGAAGCCCTCGCACACGACGATGAATGTCGAGATGTTGAGGAAGAAATTCGGAGATAGATTGTGAAAGTCGATCCCATAGTAATACATAATGCTGCGAACAAATGGGTGGAGGGGAAACCCTAGCCCGCGGACAAAGTGAGGGAGGAATACGACCCTCTCGTGGGGTTCCGGAGTAGGGGCAATCTGTCCCACTGTCGTAAGGCGGTGTCTAATCTTCTTGGACAGATACCCGGCCTCCCTAAGTTTCTTGATATCCTTCTCCCGGACGGTGGAGGCCATCCACTTGCCTCCGGCTCCAGATCCGGAAATTTTCGGAGGTCCTTTGTGGAAGGAGAAGGCGAATGCTTGGGCGCTGGAGCTCGAGCGAGAGAGAATGGATGAGCAGAGGAAGAAGAAGGCGTGGGTGAAAAAGGGGAGTCCTTATCTCCTTATAAAGGCAGCGGGGATCCTGCGCCTCCCCACTTTCCCTGTAACTCGCTTATTCCCCAAGCGCCGTGTTGATGGCGCGGTTGGGTTACCCATACCCGTATTGATGAGAATCCCGTGATAAGGGGACATGATCTCTGCTTCGACAAGACATGCCAATAAAACCGCCTCGCAAGATGCGCAGTGGCAGGTTGAGAAAAACGGTTCGAATAATGACCGGGCCGTGGCGTGATGTCACCCTATGAAAAGTTGTCAGCAGATTAGACTTGTGGAATATTGTGCTCTCTACGGAGGTAGTGGAATTTGTTTTACAGAGCCGGACACAATCCTTGTGTTCAAGATCTACCTTGGAGTATTCAGAGAAGGAACCCGCCTTGCAATGCCAAAGACAATCTGTGCGCCGGACTCATCGTCATTGAAGCCTAGTTCAGGGGCTACTGAGGGAGTCCTGGATTAGGGGGTCCTCGGACAGCCGGACTATATGCTTATGCCGGACTGTTGGACTACGAAAATATAAGATTGAAGACTTCGTCCCGTGTCCGGGTGGGACTCTCCTTTGCGTGGAAGGCAAGCTTGGCAATTCGGATATGTAGATTTCCTTCTCTGTAACCGACTCTGTGTAACCCTAGCCCTCTCCGGTGTCTATATAAACCGGAGGGTTTAGTCTGTAGGACAACAACAATCATAATCATAGGCTAGCTTCTAGGGTTAGCCTCTACGATCTCGTGGTAGATCAACTCTTGTAATACTCATATCATCAAGATCAATCAAGCAGGAAGTAGGGTATTACCTCCATAGAGAGGACCCGAACCTGGGTAAACATTGTGTCCCCCGCCTCCTATTACCATTAGCCTTAGACGCACAGTTCGGGACCCCCTACCCGAGAACCGCCGGTTTTGACACCAACAAAGGGTGACGGCGACTGGCGGCTAGGGTAGGCGAGGGGAACGGGCACGAAGAGGTGAGGAACATACCCCTTTGGCCTAGCCCCTTTAAATACCCATAGGCCGCGAAGCGGGTGTACCGCTCCGAAGAGCAGTTGTACCGCCCCCGGGACATACCACTGGTTGCAGGCAATACTCCTGATGCCCAGAGGCAGCGGTAGTACTGCCAGGAACCGAGTGGTAGTACCTGCCAGGAGCACCGCCAGAGGAGCCGGCGGTAGAACCGCATAGGCCATCCTGGTGGTACTCCTGGGACGATACAACCAAGTGTCCGAGTGGTTGGACCGTCAATGGCACCGGTTGTACCGCGCAGTCAACTTCACCCACACCATGGTCAACTTGTGTGCAATTGGAGAATATGGTTTAAGGGGAGGAGAGGCTTGGGATGGAAACAAGTCAGTGGAATAGGGTGAGGTAACCTCCAGGAGTGCAAGAAGCAAACAAGGAAAACCACTACTTGGAGGTCACAACACCTAGGACCTAAAAGATCTACCAAGAGCTAACAAGATCCAAAGAAACCTACCCTTTTATGGAGAAAAGGGGCGGTGGCTGAAGCCACCTATGTTTGAGTTGATAGGTATGGCACCGCGAAGATTTTAACCTTGGGCCCATGACCAAAACTCATCTTTGAAGCACAGGTACCATAAAAAATGGCTAATGTGAAAGACTTGATCAATTTATGCATAATGGGGGGAGGGAGAGTTCATTGAGAGGACAACACTCCCCGTATGTCCATGCCTACATCTAGAGCAAGGTATAATGATGAGTGTGGTGGGGTGTGCCTAGACTCGAGGCACATTGCTCGAATCAATGATATTTAGCTCATGCCTTAACGCACAAAACTTGCTTCGTCTAGAGGCTTCGTGAAAATATTCGCTAGTTGCTCTTGAGTGTTGATGTAGATGATCTCAATATCTCCACACTTGATGTGATCCCGAATGAAATGATGACGAATCTCAATATGCTTCGCCTTGCTATATTGCACCAGATTGTGAGGGATCTTGATAGCACTTCCATTGTCACATAGAAGAGGCACACTGTCACATGTGACACCGTAATCCTTTAAAATTTGCCTCATCCATAGCAATTGGGCACAACAACTTGCGGCGGCTAGATATTCGGTCTCGGTGGATGAGAGAGATACACCATCTTGCTTCTATGAAGACCAACTCACCAAAGAGCGTCCAAGGAATTGGCACCCTCCGGATTTACTTCCTCTCCACACAATCTTCCACCCAATCCGAGTCCAAATAACCGATGAGATCAAAGCTTGCTCCTTTGGGGTACCATAAGCCAAAGTTTGGGGTATGAGCCAAATATCGAAAGATTCGCTTGACCGCCACATAGTGGCTTTCCTTAGGTGCGGCTTGAAAGTGTGCACAAATTCCCACACTCAACATGATATCTGGTCTAGATGCACAAAGATAAAGCAAGGATCCAATCATGGAGCGATATACCTTTTGAACCACCGCTTTACCATTGGGATCACTATCAAGCTTGCATTTGGTGCGAAACTTGACAGGCTTGACATCATCTAGCTTGAATCTCTTGAGCATGTGTCGGGTATACTTGGCTTGGTTGATGAATGTTCCTTCTCTTCTTTGCTTGACTTCGAACCAAAGAAAGAACTTCAACTCCCCCATCATAGACATCTCAAACTTCTCGTTCATTAGTGCGGCAAACTAATCATTGAAATATTTGTTAGGAGAACCAAAAATAATATCATCACCATATAGTTGGCATATGAACAAGTCCCCTTTGACCCTCTTAGTAAAAAGAGTGGGATCAATTTTCCCAATTTCAAACCCACGATCTTGCAACAACTCGGTAAGGTGCTCATACCACGCATGTGGGGCTTGTTTAAGGCCATAGAGCACCTTCTTGAATTTGTATACATGATTGGGGAGCTTGGGATCCTCGAATCCTGGAGGTTGTTTGACATGCACCAACTCATTCAAAGGACCATTTAGAAATGCACATTTCACATCCATTTGTTGCAATTTAAAATCATGATAATATGCATATGCAAGAAACATGCGAATAGATTCAAGACGTGCAACGGTGGCAAAGGTTTCACCGTAGTCAATACCGTCGACTTGGGAGTAGCCTTGTGCCACCAATCTTTACTTGTTTCTAACAACCACACCGTTCGCATCTTGCTTGTTCTTGAAGATCCATTTGGTCCCAATGACATTGTGTTCCTCCGTTGGTCTTGGTACTAATTCCCACACTTGATTGCACTTGAAGTTATTGAGTCCATCATGCATGGCTTCAAGCCAATACTCATCAACAAGAGCCTCATGTACCTTTTGGGGTTCAACACATGAAACAAACACGTGATGCTCACAAAAGTTTGACAATTGTTTACGAGTACTTAACCCTTTTCTCAAGCTTCCAAGCACATTCTCCATGACATGTTGTTGACGTTCGAGCTTGGAAGCCACCTTAGCGGCACGACACTCCAAAAGTTCCTCGATGGGCATTTGAGGATCATCTTGCTCATCAGCGCCGTCTTGAGTTTGCTCTTGATCTTGAGCATTGTCTTGAGCTTGCTCTTGCTCTTGAGCTTGCTCTTAATCTTGAGCGAGCTCAAAGGCATGAACTTGATCTTGGGCATCATTTGGTGCACCACCATCTCCACGTGGTTGATCTTGCCCTTGATTTTGCTCATGGGGTTGAGGGCCTTCACTTTGTTCTTCATAAGCGTGTGGGTCTAGAGTAGGTGATGGCTCCACTTGGGTAGAGCATTGTCCATCTCCTTCAGCCACAAGGGGTTCCTCAATGGGGTGTATTTGACCAATCCACATTCTTCTTATGGCTTGGGGAGGAATTTCATCACCTACATCACAAAGACCACTTTGCTCCACTAGGGAGCTGTTGTTTTCATCAAACTCCACATTACACGTCTCTTCAATGAGTCCAGTGGACTTGTTGAGGACACGGTAAGCATGAGAGTTTGTAGCATAACCACCAAATACGCCCTCTTGAGCTCTAGGTTTGAAGTTAGACAAACGAACACCTTTCTTGGGAATGAAACACTTACAACCAAACACCCGGAAGTACTCGAGGTTTGGCTTGTTGCCGGTAAGCATCTCATATAGAGTCTTGTTCAAGCCTTTGCGGAGTTAGAGTCTATTGGATGCATGACATGCAGTGTTGATGGCTTCGGCCCAAAAGTTGCACGGTGATTTGAACTCCACCATCATGGTTCTTCCCGCGTCCATCAACGTTCGGTTCTTCCTCTCCACCACACCATTTTGTTGAGGGGTATAGGGCGCGGCATATTGGTGATTGATCCCCTCGTCCCGAAGAAACTCATCCAAGGTTTAGTTCTTGAACTCAATGCCGTTGTCACTTATAATCATCAAAATCTTTGCTTCATGTTGACGTTGAGCTTCATTTGCAAAGTTGATGATGGTTTGTTGAGTCTCACTCTTCCTCTTGAAGAAGTATACCCATGTATATCTTGAGAAGTCATCTACAATTACCAAGCAATACTTTCTTCCACCAAAACTATCAAAGGATGGAGGACCAAAGAGATCCATGTGAAGGAGCTCCAACGGCCTCTTCGAGTAGATGATAGTCGAGGGTCGGTGAGCCATTTCATGAAGCTTTCCTTTGATACAAGCACTACAAGCACGGTCTTTGGCAAACTTCACATTTGTTAGTCCACAGACGTGATCCCCTTTGAGGAGACTTTGCAAAGATCTCATATTGACATGGGATAGTAGGCAATGCCAAAGGCAACCCACATCAAATTGAGCCATTAGGCAAGTCGCGGTCTTAGTGGGTCGCTCCGAAAAGTTGCCCACATAGAGACCGTTCTCGACATGCCCAACAAAGACTACTTTAAGAGTCTTTCTCCACAAAAGGGCCACAGTATCAAGATCAAATAATGATGTAAAGCCAATAAGTGCAAGTTGACAAACACAAAGTAAATTGTATGCAAGGGAATCAACAAACATGACCTTCTCAATAGTTAAATCTTGAGAGATGACCACCTTGCCAAGTCCCAATACCTTAGAAGTTGAAGCATCACCGAATTGGACATGAGTGGGCATATATGGAATTGGACGCACATCCACCACCAAGTCCTTGGTCCCGGTCATATGATTTGTTGCTCCACTATCGAGCAACCATGACACCCCACCGGAAGAAAACTCCTACAACAGATCAATGCTTGGATTTAGGTACCCATTTTTGAATGGGTCCTTTGATGTTAGTAACAAGGGTCTTAGGAACCAAAATAGACCATTCCATGTACTCATAAAATTAACCAACAAATTTTGTATAAACATGCACATCACTAGCATGACACAAAACATAAGATAGATTAAAGTTGCCGGCTTTGTTGGTAGGGGTGGTTTTGCCCTTCTTGGCATTACTACCCAATTCTTCATTCTTCTTCTTCTCATGAGCACCCTCACCCGCCTTGACAAATGTTTCCTTGAGTGGGAGAGGTTGCTTGGTCTTCTTCTTCTTCTTCTTCTTCTTCTTCTTCTTCTTCTTCTTCTTCTTCT
>NC_041385.1:404861215-404861457 GCF_002162155.2 Triticum dicoccoides | reverse complement strand
CTTCTTCTTCTTCTTCTTCTTCTTCTTCTTCTTCTTCTTCTTCTTCTTCTTCTTCTTCTTCTTCTTCTTCTTCTTCTTCTTCTTCTTCTTCTTCTTCTTCTTCTTCTTCTTCTTCTTCTTCTTCTTCTTCTTCTTCTTCTTCTTCTTCTTCTTCTTCTTCTCCTTCTCCTCCTCCTTCTTCTTCTTCTCCTTCTTCTTCTTCTTCTCCTTCTTCTTCTCCTTCTCCTTCTCCTTCTCCTTCT
>NC_041385.1:404850888-404859609 GCF_002162155.2 Triticum dicoccoides | reverse complement strand
TCTTCTTCTTCTTCTTCTTCTTCTTCTTGCCTTGTATGCAAGTCACAAGGCCGTCCTCAAGTTGCTCTTTCAACTTGGCATTTTCTTCCACAAGATGCACATGCTCACAACAAAGGTTAGTAGCATGGGCATTATCAATAAGAACGAAGGGAGGACACGTGGAAATCTCCTTGGTTAGCTTCACTTGAAGTTGATCATGGGACTCCTTGAGAGAGGCATGAGGACCCTTCAAGACCTTGTGAGCCTTTTCAAGTGTATCAAAGTCTTCCTTGAGTCTATCATGGCCAACCCCAAGTGCAACTTTCTCGGCTTTGAGAACACGAGTAAGAACAATAGCATGATCAAGATCTTTTTGCAATTTAGCAAGATCAACATTGTGTGACTCCTTAGAAGTCAAACAAAGACCTCACCCTTCCTCTAGAGCAATAGAAAGATCCGCAATCTCATCGGCATAGTCACGACTATGCCCCTCCAACTTGGAGATGTATCCTCATGCGACTCAATGATTTCATTGGCCTCACCAAGTTGTTCCAAGAGAGCAACAAAGTGCTTCTTGGATTTACCCTTGAGCTTGCTCACGAACTTGGTGAACTCATTCTCATCAACTTTCTCCACCTCACTATCATCAACACAATATAATAATGATGGAGTAGTAATGATGGTGGTTTTGATGTTAGGAGTTACCTTGTATATACCGTTGGCCATGAGACAGTTGGCAACGGTGTTTTCTTTGGGGGCGCCAAAGAGAGACACCTTGGAGGGGGAAGATGTAGCAGTGATAGGTTGTTGTTGCCATTCCTTCTCCACTTGTATCTTCTTCATCATCATCGGAGGTGTACTCTTCATGCGCCACCAAGCCCTTTTGAGGTGTCTTCTTGGTGAAGTTCTTCTTGCTTGGGGAGGACTTGGCTTTGTCTTTGCGAATGAGTTTGCTACCTTTGTCTTCCCTCTTCTCATAAGGGCACTCTCCCACAAAGTGACTCACATTGCCGCAATTATAGCAAGTCCTCACTCGTTGTTTGTTCCTTGACCCACTTGAGTAGTTCTTGGTGAAGTTGGGCCTTGAGTTCTCTTGTTTCTCCAAAAGTGCCTTGATGTAAGAGCCATGTGCTCATGGTAAGTGTTGAGGATATAACTACTGAGTATAAACCGTCCAGGAGAGGCCGGTTCATGCTCAACCATACCGAAGTCCATGAAGATAAGAAGATGGCGAAGTACTAATGAAGCTTAGAGGCCCAAGGACAGAGGCGGATTGGGGCCCATAGCGGTAAACCGCCATAGTTGTATACTTGTATTGTAAGTTAGGGAAAGGAAGAGACCGAGCCGAACACTTGTATGAGTCGGCCTCGGAACTCTATAAACCGGCGGGGCGTCAACCTGTGTATATAAAGGGACGACCCCGCGGAGGTTCAGGGACAACAGACAACAACTCGAGACTCAGGCTAGCGTGTTTGCGCCCTGGTCATCGAAACCCCAATAATCCCATCACAAACTAGACATAGGCTTTACTTTCATCGAAGGGGCCGAACTAGTATAACTCTCGTGTCCCTTGTCCGGTTTAACCCCTTGAGGCTAATCTCATGGCGATGGCTCCACGACTAAGTCTTCTGCTAGGACATCTGACGTGATATTTCCACGACAGTTGGCGCCCACCGTGGGGCTATTGCACGATGGTTTCGAGTTCTTGAAGGGCAGCTTTGAAGGACTCAAGGGGTACGTGGTCGGCCAGATGACCAAGAGTCGTCGCGGCAAGCTCTACATCGACGATGCAGGCTGGGGCCCCGAGGCCGGCTCAATCGAGTACGAGTACCGGGTCCCCTTTGGAGGAATTCACGTTTTTATCGGCAAGATCGGCGAACTGGGCCCTGAGCCAGACATCTCCACCGACCTCGTCGAGACGGCTCAGCGTGCAAGTCCTGCCCGGGTTCGGCCTGCCATGAAGCGTGTGTTCGTAGGATTCATCCGCGGAGCGGAATCTGAACCGGTATCCGATGGTGAGACGGCCGTCTACTCGGATGGTGAATCGTCCACTGGGGAAACCGAGTCACTATACCAACTGCACGATGGCCGGTTTGAGGGAAACTCTGATGGTGACAGTATTCCGGATCCCCTTGAACCGCCAAACCGGGTTGCGATCTTCATGGATGGTACGCAGCCCACCGTGCAATCTTCATCTACAGCATCAATGGTCTCCGGATTGGTAGCCGCGGCAGGAGGCCCGGTGCGCCGGCCGGCTCAAGCTCTTGCCAGTTTATTGGATGATTGGACGACACTGTTGACCACAACGGTAACTCCAGAGACTCAGGTTCAGCACAATGTGGTTGCGAAGTTAAAGGGATCAGATAGTTCAGGCCAAGGCGGACTTGGCGGCTGAGGAGGCCAGGATGGAGGAAGAACGGGCCGCTTTAGATGCCCGATCACAGGAAATCCAAGCGCAGAATTACCGACTTACGTTGGATCAGAACGCATCAAACGAGGTTATGAGAAGGAAGTACCGGTCTTGACTGCCGCAAATTTACAAGGGTCTGAATCTCTTCAGCACACCAGGAGCTGGGCCTAGCAATCCGGTAGGAGTAAACCGGACCGAGGCACCGGGGGCGGCGCCGGATCAGCCACGGGCGATGGACCCGCCTCGACGGACGGACAACCCGCCACGGTATGTCACAACACCGCCGGGTCACTTTTCCAGTCCTTTGGATAACATGATTGCAGCAGCGTCACGTTTGGCGGCTATTCCGATGGAGGGTGATTTCTTACTAGCAATCGAGACTCGACAAGCCAGGGATCTTCTTCAAACCGCCATTGTTTAGCAACAGGCCTATTCCTATAGCCGAGACAGAATACATTCAACCCGCCGTCCGAGCAAGAGTTATAGAAGGCACATGGACGAGCCGGCCGTGTCAAGCAGTGCGTGGCGTGGAGATGCGCCTCGAGGGGCTAATCCGGCGAACGGTGGTCAGAATGCTCAGGACGTAGTGGATAATGGTAGAGCGCGAAGGGAGGCCGCTTTAGCGGCACAGTACGCGGGTCATCATCAACCCGCCCCGGTTCAGCCAACATCATCCATAGAGTGAGGGACAGGGCTTGCTTTCAGCTCTTGGGGAGTGCCGTGTCTCATCCCGGCTCTCCATAATGTGCGGCTGCCCAAGGATTTCAAAGGGCCGCGCAAGGTGCCTAATTACACTGCTGATCAGCCCCCCGAGGCGTGGGTTGAAAGTTATGAGATGGCAATGGAGATGCTGGATGTAGATGAAGCGACATGTGCAAAATACTTCACCATGATGTTGGAAGGAACGACCCGCACTTGGTTAAAAAGCTTGCCCGCCAACTCCATCGGATCATGGGACCAATTGAAGGCCAAGTTCATAGCAAACTTCAAAGATACGTGCAAACAACCTATGTCCATTGTGGATTTAGATGCCTGTGTCCAAGGAGAGAACGAGTCAGCGACTCATTGGGTGCGCCGGGTTTCAAAAGTATTGCATTCGTCGGACTGTATCAATGCTGACACGGCGATCGTAACATTGGAGCGTGATTGCCGGTTTAAGTCATTGAAAATGAAGTTGGGACGACTCAAGCGCCACTGCAATGATATGGGAACACTTATGGCAGCTCTGGTTAAGTATGCTGATTCTGATAACACCAAGGACCCTGATTCTGATTAAGAGAAACATGAGAAGGGAAAGAAGAATGCCGGTTCAAAAGGACAACATAATCAGGCGAGCCAGGGAAACAGTGGTAAGCGTAAAGCGGATAATTCCGATTTTGTGGCTAACACCAATGTGTAGGGCAATATGCAACATCGTAGGGGTAAACCGCCCCAACGCGGTGGTGGAATGAATCTGGAACGCCTGTTAAACCAGCCCTACCTGAAGCATGGGACAAAGGAGGCTCCGGCCACACACCTTTGGAAGGATTGCCACATCATGAGGGAGTTCAAAAATTCGGATCTTTTTCGGTATGATCAGGGTCCATCTGGTGGTTCCGGTACAGGATTCCATGGGCCGGGTTACGGTGGTGGCGCTTCAAGCTCAGGATTCTAGAATCATCAGGGCAATCAGAACAACCAAGGTGGTAACCATCAACAGGGTAATCAGGGGAGTCAACAGCAGTCGGGTTATCAGAGCAACCCAAAGCAGTTAAACAGTGGACAGTAAAATGTCTTCACCACTAGCTTGTGCAAGCGCGATCAGAAGCTCCATAAAAGAGCAGTGAACTCTGTTGAACCGGCGGTGCCCCGTTATCTATGTTGGTCTGAGCAGCCTATTGTCTGGAGCAGGGAGGATCACCCGCCCCGGGTTGACAATCCGGGTCACCTGGATTTGGTGGTTGCACCTCAGGTGGGAGGATATAAGTCCACCAAGGTACTCATGGACGGAGGGAGCAGTATCGATATCTTGTACTATGAAACCTTCTAGCGTATGGGGTTGACAGATAAGAATCTTAGACCGTCAAACACCGTTTTTCACGGAGTGGTGCCTGGCAAATCGGCTTACCCAGTTGGTAAGATAGCTCTGGAGGTGGTTTTTGGAGATGATCATGACTCAAGGTCCGAGACACTGACCTTTGAAGTGGTCAAAATCAGAAGTCCGTACCATGCTTTATTTGGACGACCGGTTTATGCTAGGTTCATGGCAAGTCCGTGTTATGTTTATCTGCAGCTCAAGATGCCGGGTCACAAAGGGACCATTACGGTTCATGGCAGCCGTAAGATTGCTCTGGAGTGTGAGGAAGGAGATGCGGCATATGTTGAATCGGTTTGTGCAACGGAGGAGTTAAAGTTCTATAAGGACAATGTTGATCCGGTAGACATGACTTCCTTGAAGAAGCCCTCTACAGAACATGATCCGACCCTGAAGTTCAAACCGGCTGATGAAACTAAACTTGTTGATTTCGTTCCTGGCAATTCATCCAAACAGTTTAGTATCAGCACAAATCTGGATCCGAAATAGGAAAGCGCGCTCATCGGGTTCATCCGTGAGAACCGGGACATTTTTGCATGGAAGCCTTCTGACATGCTAGGTGTACCGAGGGAACTCGCTGAGCACACTCTCAATATTGATCCCAAGTTTAAACCATTCAAACAATTCCTTCGTTGCTTCAACGAGGAACGACGCAAGGCCATTGGAGAAGAGGTAGCCCGTTTGTTGGCTGCTGGTTTTATTGTCGAAGTGTTTCACCCAGAGTGGTTGGCTAATCCGGTGCTGGTGCTTAAGAAAAACGGCACTTGGAGTATGTGTGTGGATTACACAGATTTGAATAAAGCTTGCCCAGCTGATCCCTTCACCCTCCCTCGTATTGATCAAATCATTGATGCTACGACGGGTTGTGAGCGTTTGAGTTTTCTGGATGCGTATTCCGGTTATCATCAGATCAAGATGGCAGTTAAGGACCAGGAGAAGATAGCTTCTATTACTCCCTTTGGAGCCTTCTGCTATGTATCCATGCCCTTTGGGCTCAAGAGTGCCCAGGCAACTTATCAACGTTGCGTGCAGAATTGTCTTCATACTCAGATTGGGCGCAATGTTCATGCTTATGTGGACGATATTGTGGTCAAGTCCAGGAAAGCAGAGAGACTCATATATGATTTGTGAGAAACCTTTGATAATCTGTGAGTCTATAAAATGATGCTCAATCCGGCTAAGTGTGTTTTTTGGTGTTCGGGCAGGCAAGCTCTTAGGCTTTCTGGTGTCTAACAGAGGCATTAAGGCTAATCCGGAAAAGATCAAGGCAATTACATCCTTGGCTAAACCGGTGTGTATCAATGATGTTCAGTGACTGGCAGGTCATATTGCGGCTTTAAGCCGGTTTATCAGCCGTTTGGGAGAGAAGGCAATTCCTCTGTATCAGATGTTGAAGAAAACCGACAACTTTGTTTGGAGTGACGCAGCTGATGCGGCGTTTGAGGACTTGAAGCGGCAGTTAGCTGAACCGCCAGTTCTTGCTGCTCCCATTGATAAAGAGCCACTACTATTGTATGTGGCTGCTAATGCCTGGGTTGTCAGTGTTGCCATTGTGGTGGAGCGCAAGGAGGCTGGGAAGGAGTACCCGAGTTCAAAGGCCGGTTTACTATATAAGCGAAGTGCTCATTGAGTCAAAGAAAAGGTATCTGCATTGGCAGAAGCTAGTGTATGGGGTGTTCATGGCAAGTCGAAAGCTTAAACAGTACTTTCAAGGTCATCCAATCACAGTGGTCAGTTCTGCTCCTTTGGGGGATATAATCCAGAACATGGAGGCAACTGGCCGGGTTGCTAAGTGGGCTATTGAGGTTGGACCACACGGTTTGAAGTATATGCCTCGCACAACCATCAAGTCCTAGGCTCTTGTGTATTTCATCAATGACTGGACCAAGTTGCAGGCACCAGAAGACAAATCGGATAGTACATACTGGACTATTCACTTTGACGGGTCCAGGCAATTGGAGGGCTCGGGGGCTGGAGTTGTCCTTACTTCCCCTCGAGGTGATAAAATTCATTATGTTCTTCGCTTAATGTTCCCTTGTACTAACAATGCAGCTGAGTATGAAGCTTTACTCCATGGTCTTCGAGTGGCTAAGGAGATGAACTTAAGCCACGTACGATGCTTTGGAGACTCAGACTTGGTAGCCCAGCAAGTTTCAGGTAATTGGGATTCCAAGGATCCACTCATGGCGGCTTACCGACGAGAGGTGGATATTGTGGCTGGCTGCTTTAAGGGATATCAAGTGGAGAACATTGATCGGCGCAAAAATGAGGCAGCTGATGCTTTAAGCCGGCTAGGATCTCAGCGTAAACTAGTGCCGCCCAATACCTTTTTGGACGTCTTGCATAACCCGTCGGTTCAGCTGCCTACAGAGGAGGACCTCGCTGTTCCTGATCCGGAGGCACAGTTGGTGGCCGCTTTACATATCATTCCGGATTGGACAGTTCCATACTTGGCGTATATGAACCGGGGCGAGTTACCAGATGATGAAATTTTGGCCAGACAGATCATCCGGCGGTCCAAGTCCATGGTCGTTCACAACGGCGAGTTACACCACTGTAGTGTTTCTGGGGCGTTCCAGCGCTGTGTTTCTCTCGAAGAAGGCCGTGAGATTTTACGTGAGATCCACGAAGGAGACTGTGGTCATCACGCTGGTTCAAAATCCTTGGTTGCTAAAGCTTTCCGTCACGGTTTCTATTGGTTGACAGCTCATGCTGATGCTGAGGACTTGGTCAGACGGTGCGATGGCTGTCAAAAATTCTCAAGACGAGCTCATGTGCTGGCTCAGGAGCTACGAATGATTCCTATCACCTGGCTGTTTGCCACTTGGGGGCTTGACATGGTAGGGTCTTTCAAAGCGATCAAAGGATAAGAAGACCCACCTGTTGGTGGCGGTTGACAAGTTCACTAAATGGGTTGAAGCGCAGCCAGTAAGCAAGTGTGACGCAGCCACGACGGTTCAATTCATTAAAAAGGTGATCTTCTGTTTCGGTTTTCCACACAACATTATCATGGATAATGGCACGAACCTCTCTAAAGGAGAGATGGAGGATTTTTGTTAACGAGAGCACATCCGGCTTGATGTCGCGTCTGTGGCTCATCCCCAATCCAATGGTCAAGCTGAGCGAGCTAATCAAGAAATTCTAAAGGGTATCAAGCCCCGGCTACTGGTCCCTTTAAAGCAGACGCAGGGTTGCTCGGTGGAAGAGCTACCATCTGTGTTATGGAGCACAAATACCACCCCAAACCGGTCTACAGGTTATACGCCCTTCTTCATGGTTTACGGAGCAGAGGCAGTGCTCCCTAGTGATATTCGTCATGACTCACCTCGGGTTGCCAATTATGTTGACGCGGACAATGAGCAAGCACGTCAAGAAGCACTGGACCTGTTAGATGAGAAGCAGGATATGGCTTTGGCTTGTTCGGCAGTTTACCAGCAAGACCTGCGGCGTTATCACATCCGACGGGTTAAAACAAGAACCTTTCAAGAAGGCGATTTAGTGCTCCGGCTCATCCAGGATCAGACCGACATGCACAAGTTATCCCCACCTTGGGAAGGGCCCTTTGTGGTCAGCAAGAATCTGCTCAACAGATTATACTACCTTATTGACGTTCGAGAAGACTCACGCACTTCTGAGGAGGAGACCCGACGGCCGTGGAACATAGCTCTCCTTCGGCCATACTACACTTGAGTTCTAGGCTCTTCTTATGTACATATTATGACAATGTATATATTACACTACAAAAAAAAGACACATCCGTGACATTTTTGGCCGAACGAAATTTTTTTCTGTCATACATATGACACTTCTATGACGATAATTGTGATAAAACCTGGTATCATCATAGATGTGGTGGGATCCTACTTCTATGACAAAAAATCATGACAGAAAATGGGCTTTTCGTCCTGGGCGGGCCGGAGACGCAGCTGCATGACATTCTTTGGGCCGTCCATGACGAAAAAAACCGTGGTAGAAGCGAGGGGGAGGAAAATTTCGGGGAGTTACCGGTTACGGTGGGAGGTCGGGGGCGGAGCGATGCACGTTTCTCTCGTACAGGTACGCGCGTGTGTGCGAGGCATTGGCTCTAACTGAACCCGAGCGAGGCGTTGGGCTCTAACTGAAACCGATCGATTGCACTCCAGGCTACGCGTTACTGAACCCGAGCGATCGATCGATGGCTGTTAACTGAACCCGATGGAGCGATTCCTTCGCTACTGCTGCTAACTGAAGCCGATCGATTGGATGAACAGTGAGCATT
>NC_041385.1:404803754-404850438 GCF_002162155.2 Triticum dicoccoides | reverse complement strand
GAACAGGACCCCGTGGTGTGGAGGGCTGGATGAACAGTAGACGGTGGAGTGGTGGCCGTGGAGGGGTGGTTTGAACAGGACCCCGTGGTGTGGAGGGCTGGATGAACAGTAGACAGTGGAGGGCTGGATGAACCGTATACGGTGGAGGGGTGGTTGAACAGTAGCCGGTGGAGTAGCGCACGGTGGAGGCTGGATGAACAGGAGCCCGTGGAGGCTGGAGGAGGTCGATGGTAGCCCGTGGAGGCTGGAGGAGGTCGACGGTGGAGATGAACAGTATCCCGTGGAGTCCCATTTTGCGGTACGCCACACCCCTCCTGATGAACAGGACCCCCGTTTCGATCGTAGCGCTCCAACACAAGTCTGTTTCATCCGTTTTGCGGTACACCACACCCCTCCCGATCAACAGGACCCCCGTTTCGACCGTAGGAGGTCCGTTTCGTCCGTTTTGCGGTATGCCACACCCCTCCCGATCAACAAGACCGCCGTTTCGACCGTAGGAGGTCCGTTTCCTCCGTTTTGCGGTACGCCACACCCGTCCCGATCAACAGGACCCCGTTTCGAACATAAGAGGTCTGTTTCCTCCGTTGTGCGGTACGCCAGGCCTCGTTTCCATCGCCTATTCCGTCCAAGCCAGTTGGCTCCCACGCATTCCGTTGCCTCCCGATGAACATGACGCATTCCGTTGCCTCCCCATGAACACAACGCATTCTGTTGCCTCCCCATGAACACGACGACGACTCTGTTTCTCCATTCCATCCCAGCCATGTACGTATGCGTGAGTAGGCGTTCGAGACCCCGCCCGTATGTATGTACGTGGCCGTATTTTCTTTCTTGCACCCTGGCCGCTGTACGTACGTGTACATGCTACATGCGCGCCTCTACTACGACACGTGCACGCCTCTACTACGACACGTGCACGCCTCTACATCGACTAGTATGTACGTACATGTTCGCGACCAGGATGACAATGCTACGTACGCTTCGACCAGGTGGGTCCCAACTGTCAGGCACTTCCGTGCCTGCGAAGATGTAGCTGGTGGGTCCCAGCAGTCAGGGGGGCGAATTGTTTTGTTTTGTTTTTTGCTCGGACGCACTTCCTTGTGTGCGAAGGTGTAGCTGGTGGTTCCCAGCAGTCAGGGGGGAAGTTTTTTTTTGCAAAATACGGTGGCCCGTCTGGTGGGTCCCCGCTGTCAGGTGGAGGAATAATTATTTTGCGCGTAATAAGGAGGCACTTCCTTGCTGCGGCCGTGGACCCAGCTGTCAGCCTCTCCACGTACAGTCCACGTCCGATGGAAGCCATTCCTTGACCACGTTGACCACGCCGCACCGAGAGCACCAGGGCGGTGGATGATGGCGAGGCCTAGGAAGGGGACGACGCGAAGTCGGGGAAGACGCGGCAGTGGATGCCCACGCGTAGAGGAGTATGAGGGTTCACTGGTTCACTGCGGTGTGAGGCTGTCGTTGCCGCAGAATAACAGGGGGTGTGGGTGAGTAGAGGGATGGCCTAGCCAGCGGTGGGAGTAGTAGGGGGCGGTGAGGCCGCCGCCGCATTGTAGCCGTCCACGGGAGGCAGGAGCACGAGGCACGACCGGTGCTGGTTTGGGCGGCTGGAGCAAGAAGACCAGAGGTTGAAGAAGCACTACATCCGTTGGATGGACATCGTACAGTCACTGGAGCTAGAATCGTGCATATTGACTAAGTTGACACAGCCCTCCGTCCCCGTCAACTTAGTAGGCCCACAAGTCAGCCTGCCACTATACTGGGTCCCAGCTAACAAGGGGAGTATTCATTTTTTGTGCGTAATAAGGAGGCACTTCCTTGCATGCGAAGATATAGCTGGTGGGTCCGAGCTGTCAGCGGCGGTAACATTTTTTTCGCGAAATATTGAGGCCCTTTCGGTGGGTCCCCGATGTCAGGTGGAGGAATCATTATTTTGCACGTAATAAGGAGGCATTTCCTTGCGTGCGGTCATGGACCCAGCTGTCGGCCTCTCCATGTACAGTCCACTTCAGATGCATGTCGGTCGTTGACCACGTTGACCAGGCCGCACCAAGATCACTAGGGCGGTGGACGACGACGAGGCCTAGGAAGGGAACGACACGGAGGCAGGGAAGACTCAGCAGTTGTTTCCCATGCGGAGGGGAGTACGACTGAACGAGGGTTTACTGGTTCGTCTGCCGTCGCCGGAGAATAACAACAGGTGTGGGTGAGTAGAGAGATGGCTAGGCCAGCGATGGGAGTACGATGGGGCGGTGAGGCCTGCGCGGCAGCACAGCCGGCCGTGGGGAGGAGGGAGCAGGCAGTCCCACTGGCGCTTGTTTGAGCGGCTGGAGGAGGAAGAGGAGAGATTGAAGAAGCACGACGGCCGTTGGATGGCCATCCAACAGTCACTGCTTGTGTGTGAACCTTTTTTTTGGGAAAGCCTCAAATCTGCGGAAAACAGCATACAACCCATCTGCCATTATTTCTAATAATTTACAGCCCATTTGCTAATTCTTAAAGTTTGTTTGGAGCCCATATTCTTTTTGTTAGCATTACAGCCCATATTGTGGCCACGGTTAAAAAATTATATGAAATTTTGCATATTTCGGTGCGGTCCGAACTGTTTTTAATCTCGAAATTTTGACTCACATTCAAACTGATTTTAAAAATAAATGTATATCAATATAAAATCCAACAAATTCTCCACGCATAAAAATTAATGTAATTTAAAATCTCGAAATGAAAAAAAAGATATTTGAAACTAATTGTCGGTTTGATGTGTTCTAAAAATGTACAGCCCAGTTCTCATTACTGATAGGCCATTTTCTCGGCAAGCCAAATGAAGCTCTCCTCGTCTTGAAAGATTTGCAGCCCAACAGGCCTCACAAAGCGACTTACTTGGCAAATCACAAAAAAACTGGGCTGTGGCCTTGGACCCAGCTATCAGCCTCCCCATGTACAATACTCTTCTGACGGAAGTCGGTCGTTGACCACATTGACCACGCCGCGCCGAGAGCACCAAGGCGGTGGACGACGGCGAGGCCTAGGAAGGGGACAGCATGGAGCCGGGGAAGACGCGGCCGTGGATGCCCACGCGGAGAGGAGTACGAGGGTTCACTGGTTCAGCTGCGGTGTGAGGCTGCTGTCACCGCAGAATAACAGGGGGTGTGGGTGAGTAGAGGGATACCCTGGGCCAGGGGTGGGAGTAGTAGGGGGCGGTGAGGCCTCCGCGGCATCACAGCCGGCCACGAGAGGCAGGAGCACGCGGCACGACCGGCGCTGCTTTGGTCGGCTGGAACAAGAAGACTAGAGGTTGAAGAAGCACTATGGCTGTTGGATGGACATCGTATGGTCACTGGAGCTAGAATCGTTCATATTGACTAAGTTGACAAAGCCCTCCATCCTCGTCAACTTAGTAGGCCCACAAGTCAGCCACCCACTATGGTGGGTCCCAGCTAGCAGGGGGTATTCATTTTTTGGTGCGTAATAAGGAGGCACTTCCTTGCGTGCGAAGATATAGCTGGTGGGTCCGATCTGTCAGTGGGGGGGACATTTTTTTCACGAAATACAGAAGCCCTTCCCACGTACAGTGCACATACATTGCGTAATAAGGAGGAACTTTCCTTGCGTGCGACAATGGACCTCGTGGGTCCCAGCCGTCAGGCTCTCCACGTACAGTCCTCTTCCGATGACTCTCGTATGTTGACCATGCCGCGCCGAGCGCACCGAGGCGATGGACGACAGCAAGGCCCCAGACTGGAACGACCCGGAGATGGGGATGACGCGGTAGTGGAGTCGCATACGGAGAGGAGTGGGAAACTTGACTGGTTTGGGTGCGGGGTGGCCTACACTCGACAGAGAATAACAGGAGGTGCGGAGTGGAGGGATGGCCTGGCCGTCGGCGGGGTAGCGTTTCGCTGAGGAGCGCAAAACAACGCCGCTGGACGCCGAAAGCTGGAGCAGGCGGTTCCAGCAGCGCTGGGGGAAGAAGACGAGAGATTGAAGAAGAATGTCGGCCGTTGGATGTAAATCCAACGCCTTCTTAGGCTTTGACCTACTGGCCCACATGCCAGCCAGTCCATTTGTTTTTTTAGTCCATTTGGTGGGCTGGGTGAAACAATGATGTAGCATCTATGCAGCCCGTTTAAATCCCATTTGCATATTTCTCGAAATCCGCGGACTTGCTGGGCTGGGTGAAAATATCATGTTGGGCTAGACGGAGAAATGTTATAAAAACATAAACACATGATTGCACGTCAGTAAAATCTTTGCAAGCTTATGTACGCAATCACTAGGAGTTAACTTGGCAAGTTATATATAAAAAATTATTATTATTATTTTGTAAGAACTTTCAACTTACGAAATAAAATATCATTTTAATTTGATGAGTTAATAGTACATGGGGAATTATTATTTTTTAGGCTAGACGTGGGACAGTTGAGTTGGTTCTAGGGGAAAGTACTAGGAGAAAACTCAGTTTACATCGAAAAAGAAAGTGGGAGAAAATTCAGAGACCTGCTGGGTCCACCTGAGGAGAGGAATATGTTGGGAGGAAGGAGATTCAAAGCACGACAGCCGAGTGAACTAGTTTTTTTTACGGACAAGTGTACTAGTTTACATACATTAGCAAATAGCCACTAAAAAAAGCAATCAGGTTAATGGGTTCTTAAAAGAAATATTTTGGACAAAACAGATAATTACGACACATAGGCTAATGCATGAAACACTCAGATGATAAAGATGCTTATAAACAGATAAAGTACAACATCTAGACCTTCCTGGCACGCTTGATCATGACGCTGCGGCTGTTCGTGTACTCGTCGGTTACGGGAAGCAGACACGCCCTCATGTCCAAGATCTGCCTGTACGTGTCGTAGCATGCGTATGCGTCCTTGGCCGCATAGGTTATGTAGGCTAGATTCAGAGGTACCTCCCACGTGTTCAGGTCGTCTTCTTTCATGTTGGCGTATCAGGGGTCGATGATGGTCTCAGCAAGGTCAACCACGGAGTCCTTCTCCTACCCGTTGCTGATGATCTTGTATTGCTTCTGGATGTCGACAAGCTTGTTGCACCAGATGGCCGAATCGTCGTGTTCTTCCTTCTCTCCATCGTAGCGAAGGTGTAGTCGGCGCTGCCGATGAAACGGGTGAATGCTCCAGAACCTGGTGCAGCCATAGGACTGAGGCGAGGCAGATCTTCACCGAGTCCGCATCGTTGGTGTACATCACATTCAACTTGGTGCAGCCATAGGACTGAACGGCGAACTAACGCCTTGCTGAAGTCCATATCCAGCAGGCTCACCCCTCGGATCGCCATCGGAGTCTCTTCGAGTGAACGAGTGTGTAGGCGGCGGCATTAGTTCGTTTTTCAGCTCTTGGGGAACTGGATTCAACAGTAAGCTGAGTGTGTACAGGCGACAATAGTTACTACCCCTCCCTCGTCCGCTACACGCCCGACAGAAGATGCACCCTCGGCGCATTCAAACGCCTCCATTAAGAAACCTACTCCGGCCACACATCGGTTCACGAGCGGGTCTGTATTGGTACTGTAATAACAGGAGTTAGTGGTCAATTTACTTAAATTTAATTAGCTTTAATAGAAATTTATACTTAAAACAAGCAATGCATTGGCTCGTTCTATCAGTGCCACGGGATTAACATGCACAACAATTAGAATTATTATTCTCAGGACACACACGATCAACACATTTGTCGCACTTTCACAAAGATAATACTACCAAGTTTGAACTATTTGTTATGGTTGCTGTCCTCTGCATCATCATGCCGTGTTTCCCAGCTTACAAGATTCAGAACCAACTAATAAGATCCAAATAATAAGTACAACAAAGATGCCTACACATCTCATTGGTTCCCAGATTGCAAGATTCAGAACCAACAAATAAGATCCAAATAATAAGTACAACAAAGATGCCTACATGTCTCATTGATTCCCAGCTTGCAAGATTCAAAACCAACAAATAAGATTCAAATAATAAGTACAACAAAGATGCCTACACATCTCACTGATTCCCAGCTTGCAAGATTCAGAACCAACCAATTAGAGCCTTTTGATAAAGTGAATATCGGGATTAAATCCATCTTGGCTAGCCATGTCATACAATCAAAGAACTTGGCGAATGCTCTTGACCGTCACAACATCTATAGTAGAGTATTCCTGTTTGCACATCATGTTTGCATAGCACAAACAAGGAGACATGAGAGCATGGTTTCACTTTAGTTGAACCATTTTGTGCAGTTCCACCAAAATTGAGAGATGTTGCCCACGTGACATTTTAGTTGAACTGCACAAGACACTCATTCCAAAAAAGTGTTTTGTGCAGTTCACCAAAAGGTCACAATAGCAACAAGGTGAAATGGATATCCCTATCTGCACAAAATGATAGAAAGTAAATAGTTGCTGGTTAATAAGAATATACGAAACATATACAAAATGAAAAGAAGCATCTTAATTATGTTCATGGCAATCACGCAAGGACAGTAGAAATTTTAAAACGTGAGCAATGCTTCATGTTACCAGAAGCATTACGATCAACAATGAGATTCCTCAGATATGGGATTACTTTAATGGTGGCATTGCTTGTTTACCAGACACAGTAAATCAATAGCAGCTAAAGAGTTGGTTTAAGGGCATGGGACCGTGGGGGCACCAGGAGACTCAGCAACGTAAAGGAGCAACTTACTTATTGTACTGGGGAAAACAACATGAGAGCCATTTATAACACAGTTTAATTGCAACTTATCACTGGAGGCATTAGATTAACAATAACACTGGTTAGACATGTCCCTAAGGTAACAGTGTGATCGCTTCATTTGATATGTGCCCTTACAGCAAAAGGTTGGTTTACCCGCAAAAGAATAATAGCAAAAGGTTGGTATAAGGACATGCGACAGTGGACGCATCAGCATAATGTACCTACAAGGAGGCATAAAGTGGTGATGCCGAGCTTGTTCACGCTATGTGAGGGCAGCAAACCTAATCCTGGAGACCTTTTACTATGTGAGGGCAGAAAATCTAATCCTGGAGACCTTTTACTATGTGAGGGCAGCAAATCTAATCCCGAGACCTTTTACTATGTGAGGGCAGCAAATCTAATCCTGAGACCTTTTACTATGTGAGGGCAGCAAATCTAATCCTGGAGACCTTTTACTATGTGATGGCAGCAAATCTAATCCTGGACATACTCTGTTGACTTGTCCACCAGCCGCCACTTTCTATCCTTTTTTCAACCAATAATAGATCTGTTCCTTATCCAATTTGTACTGCGTTTTCCCATTATTTCCCTTTTCAACCAAGAGACCGGTTGGGTATCCGGTCTCTACTACTTTCACCATATTAGTTCCTCTTTGAATCAAGTCCTAGATTCATGCTACAACTTTCCCCCCTTTCTTCGTTGTTTGAACAAAGCCCTAGATTCGAATGCATGAAGTAGCTTTACCTCTAATAATACTAAAAATTTAGGTGGCTTTGGAAGAGCTGATGGGAGTAGAAAAAGATGCACATGCAGACACGTGGGGAGCTGGGGCAGTAGAGCAAGGCCGCTTTCGAAGAACTTATACCTGAGGGTCGCCGGGATGTCGGCGGCGGCAGGTCGGATCTGCGGACAATACGGCAGGGAGGAAGAAGGGTGGGAGGACCTCCCGAGCCGGCGCTGTGTCGGAGAGAACAACACGGGCATAGGATCTTGGCCCCTCCAGCAGCTGTGGGTTTCCTCCCTCGGCGGCAATGACCGCGTGAACGATGCACCTTTTAGTCCTCTACACACACCGGCCGAAGGGATCCGGCCGGATCTGTGACCAACAGTGAGCAAAGAGAAAATGTCGCTACCGCTGTCTTGTTTATATCAAGAGAGGATGAGAGAATGAAGAGAGCAACCCTAGTAAAGCAAGCGCTCAGGCCCCTGCGTCCATATATAGTGGAGTGATTATCTTTTTTCTCTCCACAACAAGCGTTTCAATTTGTGTACGTGGCATTAAAGAAAAGAAGCCTCTCTATTTAAGGCGACTACTCGACGACTCCTACTTACTACTACAGTACTACCTCCGTCCTGGTTTATAGGTCCCTTTTATAGTTTGTGCCAAATTTTGACTAAAGATTTAACTAACAAAATGTTAATGCATGTCAAGAAAAATTATCTCATTTGATTCGTATTTGAACATAGTTTTGAAAAATATAATGTTTGGTGACATGCGTGAACATTTTCTTAGTTTAATCTATGGTCAAAATTTAGCACGAAATACAATGGGGACCAATAAACCCGGACAGAGGTAGTATTGTTCACTTGTGCTCCCCGCCCCGCCATTCATTGAACAACCCCACAGGTGAATAAACATACAGTAAGTACTGTATTTATATAGAACGAACAAGCTTGAACTATTTTCGTGTAGATAAAAGTTGAGGGCAGGGCTTTTCCCGGGCAGTACGCGCGATAGTTTTCGGGTAGGTGGTTTGACAGAGAGGCGAGGAGGGTGAGCGAGTGGGGCTGTGCGATTTGACGGCATTACTGCTGGAAAGACTTGTGATATGACCACTCACTATAGTCCTGAATTACTGGTGCTCCGACCGGGGTGATGCCCCCCTTCCGTTCCGCGCTCTAATCTGGTGCATGACACGTCGACCCGGATGCTGGCTCTCCCACATGTCGGAGTAGTAAGAAGGAGCAAAGAATGATGCAGTATATACTAGTACTATACTACTCCCTCCGTTCCTAAATATAAGTCTTTGGAGAGATTTCACTATGGACCACATACGGAGAAAAATGAGTGAATCTACACATAAAATGCATCTATATACATCTGTATGTGGTCCACAGTAAAATATCTACGAAGACTTATATTTAGGAACGGAGGGAGTACTACTCAGGTCGGAGGAGTGCGAACCACGGCAGCCCAGTAAACCAGCTGTGGGAACCACGGTAGCCCAGTGAACCAGCAGTAGAAAACAATGGTGATATGGCCATAAAAAACAATGTGCTACAGTCCACACTGTAGCATGTACAGTAACACTCCTCTTTGTTTGGATCCCTGAGTTAGAGCTAGTTTGGGTTGAAATAGCCTCAAATTATTGAAACAAGAGGGGTTAGTTTGAGCTAGTTTGCTCTAACCCAGCTAAAAAATTAGCCTGGCGGAGAGGTTCTAATTGGGTTAGTTATCCTGGGCCCACTAAAAGAGAACTAAAAAAATCTCACCTGCCCGCACCAGATCGCTCCCCTAAAAAAATCTCACCTGCCCGCACCAGATCGCTCCCCCCTCTCGCACGACTCCTCTCTGTTCCCCATAGGGCCGCCCGCCCAAGCGCCGCTCGCCCTCTCTCTCCTCCGACCGCCCTCTCCTTCCGGCCTCCGCCGCCCTACTCCAGCTGCCCTCTCCCTCCGACCTTCGAAGGTCGCCCCGCTCCCCCTTCACCAGTCATTTTTCTCCCTCTGTCGTGCGCGGCGGCGGCGCATCTACGAGGGAGGTCGCGAGAGGGGTGAGTTTGTTCGTTCCTTCTCTGTCTCACGGCCATATCATTGATCTTGCTTGCTCTAGCGCTAATTCTGATTTGGAAAAGTAGATCCTGATCAAACTTGCTATAGATTTGTGGTGCACGCATGGAATTGTTTGATGCTGCTTGAGGAGGTAATAAATCTTTCTAGAGGCCCAAAGATTCAGGTCACCTTTCTAGGTATTTCTATTTCAGGCTTGCATTATTTGTAGAGGCCCAAAGATTCAGCTCACCTTTCTTGGTATTTCAATTTTAGGCTTGCATTGTTTCTAGAGGCCCGAAGATTCAGTTCACCTTTCTAGGTATTTGAGTTTCAGGCTTGCATTATTTCTAGAGGCCCAAAGATTCAGTTCACCTTTCTAGGTATTTCAGTTTCGGGCTTGCATTATTTCTAGAGGCCCAAAGATTCAGTTCACCTTTCTAGGTATTTCAGTTTCAAGCTTGCATTATTTCTAGAGGCCCAAAGATTCAGTTCACCTTTCTAGGTATTTAAGTTTCAGGCTTGCATTATTTCTAGAGGCCCAAAGATTCAGTTCACCTTTCTAGGTATTTAAGTTTCAGGCTTGCATTATTTCTAGAGGCCCAAAGATTCAGTTCACCTTTCTAGGTATTTTAGTTACATGCTTGCATTATTTCTAGAGGCCCAAAGATTAAGGTCCCAGTCGGCGGCAAGCGGCCCTGCTACCCATGCCGGTGTCGTCCTCAACTCGCAAGGGCCAGCGTCGGAGGGGTTCCCAGGGCTTGGGCTCTATAGAGCCTTCCTCCAGAGCGACGGTGGCGAGCTCCTCCTTCGGTGCGTGAGGGGCTCTGGGCTCCCTCCCTATCGTGAACAACTTCCGTGATGAGTTAGCTCATTCTTTGTTTCATGAAGTGTTTTTTTATTTTGTGAAGCTTGATTGACGACATGTATGTTTAAGTGGGATATCTCATTTGTATGGACAAATTAAAAATTATCATGTTTTGCATGCTTGATTTGTATATATGGTTCATTTATGTCAATTGTGAGCGGGAGGAGGCCACAGAAGAGCCGGCAACACCAAGAGGGTGCTTGGATCCAAGGGACTTATTTTAGTCTGACTAAAAATAGGGTCCAAAGTAGTCAAATGATTGAGATAGAGCATTTATTGTCAATCTAACCCTGCCATCCATACACCTCTTTGGTTTAGAGTTAGTTCAGGGTTAGTATCTAACTCTAACCTCTAACTGAGTTAGAGTTCTCCTCGTCTCGGTTCATCGCCATCATACTTTCCCCATTCCTGTGTTTTCAGTATCCTGCGAATCAAAGAGGCCCTTTTTTTCGGGAAAAATCAAAGAGGCCCTTAGACTAGTTTAGGTCCGGTCATTTTTTATAGACGTGTTATGTCCAAAATTTAATGAACGTGCTCCGGTTTCCATGAAAATAATCCGGTTTCATGTAGTAATTCATTGATTTATTTATTCTTCTGCGGGGGGTTTGCATGTAATTCGTGAGGTCTGAAATGTAAAGTACCTCGGCATATGCTCCGAGTCGTGCATGCACTACGACCCAGATGCTCTATGTCCCACATGTCGGCGAATGGGAGCACGTGGAAATAGCCTAGGAGTACATATTGAGGATAAATGCGTGAAACAATATGTACTGTGAAGCGTAGCCGCGGTTCGAAAAGTAGACCTAAAGTGATGACAGCTATAGGTCGCATGCACCCAACTAGTGGTACTAGACATACGACTAATTTTTCCCTCAAAAAAAAGAGGCACGAGTGCTCAGTACTCCTATTCTATAAACACGAGTCCCATCTGACAACAGCGTCCGTGCTACAGCTAGCTCTCCCCCCTCGTTTCTCTCTTCTAACTCTAAACTTGGCCGACGCCCGGTGGGTGGGGTGGGTTTTCTCAACTGCGGCCCCACCTCACAGTGAAAACGTTACGACTGGAATAAAAAATGCCATATACTCCCTCCGTTCATAAATATAAGCCTTTTTAGATACTACTTCAAATGGAATACAACATACAGATGTATGAAGACATAGTTTAGAGTGTAGATTCACTCATTTTGCTCCGTATGTAGTAGTCACTTGCGGGAATCTTTAGAAAGACTTATACTCCCTCCTTTCTGGTTTATAGGGCTTATCTCAAAATTTTAGTTTTTCCATTTATAAGGCTCAATTTGGTTGTTTCCCATCACATGTTCAGATTCCAAGGTGCATTAAATCATTGCATGCAAGTATTAAGAGAAAATTGACCAATGCATGTAATTTATGCATGCATGCATTGTAATTTATGCATTGGTAAACATACTTTTTTGAGGAAAACAAGAGCATTAATTGAGTGCTTTTGCAAACTCCAAAAGGTATTCCACCACTCACCATCTACCTTGGTTGGTAAGATTTTTGAATTGAGCCTTATAAACCGGAAAGGAGGGAGTATTTGGGAACGGAGGGAGTACTATACTAATAAAACATTAAGGCCACGAGGCGATGCAGTGCTGGTTACAGGAGGCAAGAAGAAGAGATGCATCCATCGACGACGTCCACCTCCTCGACTCAGGGCGCCGGCCCACCGAACGGCGCCTAAGTAGCAGCGGCTTTCGAGGCCAGGTCGACGTGCTTCTGAACAATGGCGTTCGAAGATTCCAGCCGCTGGAAGAAGGTCAACATCTTTCTATCCTCGCTTGCCTTGTAGTGGCCTATGTAGAGAATTTCCTCGTAGACGTGGATGTGCAGGTCGACTGTTTCTTGCATGGCAAGGCGCTGCACGGCGAGCGCGGCCTCGAGGTGCACATTCTTCATCGCGACCTCCGGCTCGTGTAGGGCCACCAGGGCTTGAAAGAGTTCGTCACCACGTAGGCCGATGAGGGTGGTAGGTAATGAGGAGCCTGGGCGCGCGGGCTGGAGCAGTACGGCAAGGTCGTCCGCGCGCTTCTTGATGGCGGTGAACTTGCATATGGAGTTCACCATCATGTCGTCCATGCGAGAGGCGAAGCCGGCGTCGGCGAAGGCTACGATGCCTGCGGTCGCCAGCACCATCTGGAAACGCTGCACGGTGCGGTGCCGCAGGCCGGTGCCTTGGATGATTTGGCACAGCCGACTGCCGCTCGCGTCCATCGCCTCCATAGTTGTTTGTGGCTTCTGGTCACTTGGTCTTGGATTGGAGTGAGCAGTGTTGCGCAGAGACTTGGGAGTAGATGGATTGGAGTGGTGGGGCACCTTTATTATAGGAGAGTCCAAACTCTGTTGCATTCACATCATGCTGGCTCTACTCTGCTTTTCCAATTAATTCCCTCTGCATGTAATTGAGGATGCATCATTGACCGTTCAACGTCTCGGGAACCGCTACCCTGTTCCTCCTTGGAATTCAAGAACCAATGGACCCGTTGACGTCGAGGTGCCTATGGCAACTTTGTAAATTTCAAGATGATAGTGTCGTGCGTGTGTGCGTTCATAGGGGTGAGTGTATGCGCGTGTATATGAGCGCTTTGTGTCAAAAAAACGTAAATGCGTGTCAAAAAGAGACTAGTGAGTATAACCAATATTGTGCACCTCGGAGAGGAAAATGATAGAACTAGTACATATTTATTGACGGTGCAGATTCACTCATTTTGCTCCATATGTACTCCATCTCGGTGTAGTCTAGTAACTTGTTGAAATCTCTAGAAGGGCAAATACTCCTTTCTGGTTTACAGGGCTAGATACTAGCAAGTAGTTGTACGTACTAGTACAATAGTGGGCTCACATAGCAATTTTGTCTCATGCAAGAGCCTGGCTATATGCGTGCTCCAATGTTCGCAACTGCAACGTTTGGTTTGCGCTTGGCTCTTCGCCTCTTCGAGAAGACGAACAATGATGTTACTACTACTGCTTCTAGAGTGTCGAATCCACTGCTACATGTTCGTCCACTGCGAGCGGGACGAATAGCTTGTTGTAGAAGTACTACTACTAAGCAAAAGCCTGTCCTCGTTTGCGAGCAACCGCGCGCATGGGCGAGGGAGAAGGCGTGTAGTAAAATCAAGCTTCTCCTCGTTCTATGAGTTGACGCGACACATCATAGCACTGGCCCCACATGCTTGCCTCTAAACTTGGCTGAAAGACCCGTAGTGTACAATATATTTGCTGCAACCTCTAACATTTACCACCACAAATTAAAATATATGTGGTCGTATGCATCATTCTGATGCAGAGGCCGGGGAGTCCCCCCTTTTTGAAAAAAAAACAAATTAAAATATATATTCCTATCTTGACCAGATGAGCGTGCAAACTACAATCACCAGGGTGATAGGTAGGGCCAGAAGACTATTTTAATTATAAAAAAACTTCGAGACGGCCACATAGCATGGAGCCGACCCTAACGATTTTAAGCCTACAAGCACGGTACACGCTATCTAGACTACTCTACACATGAAATTGCCACACGATCGTCCAGGCTGTGCTTGGCTCTTCGCCTCTTCGGGAAGTCGAACAATGATGGTGTACTACTGCACTTGAGGAGTACTACAGTACGCTTCTGGCCATCTGACACCAATTGAACTGCTTCATGTCCACCGTGTGCGGGAGGGAGAGCGTGTAGCAAAAGCTTCCCCTAGTCTTGCCAGCCACCATGCTCATGGGCGAGGGAGGGACGCTCCTGTCTTTGCGTGTATGACAGGTGGGCCCGACAGGTGTGTGGCCAACCTGTCATACAGCCAAATGCAGGTGCAGTTAAGTCCACGAGGGAGAGGATAATTAAACTTCTTGTTGATGTACAAGTTGACGCGACACATCAAAGCATTGCACTCGATATATTTCAATAATTTGCGTTTACCGATGCATTAATTACAACCATGCATGCATGTCGTGACTCTTCTTTTGATAGTACTTGCATGTGTTGATTTAATGCACCTTGAAGTAGTACTCCCTCCGTTCCTAAATTATAAGTCTTTGTAGGGATTCCATTATGAATTACATATGAATGTATATAGATGCATTTTAAGTGTGGATTCATTCATTTTGCTCTGTATGTAGTCCACCTAGTGAAATCTCTATAAAGACTTACTCCCTCTGTTCGGAATTAGGCTGGTCATAGTGGGGAGTAACTTAGACTAGTAACATGCATACGTTACTAGTCTATGTTACTACCTCTATTGTGCATAGTATCATAGATTAGTATCATAGATGGTCCCATTTATTTCCATGCATGACACATAGTAGCATCACATTTATTATGTTACGGTATCTACCTATGTTACTATAACCATCTCTTTCTTCTTTAATTGCCTGCCACATAAGCATGTTTGCGAGTCCCAAGTGCATGATACTACTTATGTTACTCCCACTATGGCCAGCCTTACTTGTCGCGAAAATGGATGTATCTAGACGTATTTTAGTTCTAGATACATCCATTTCCGAGACAAGTAATTCCGAACGGAGGGAGTACATTTAGGAACGGAGGGAGCATAAAATATGTGACGGTAAGCTTTGTAATACCCCGGCCCAAGTCGAGAGATGGTTGTGCACGAGGAGGGCGAGATCATGCAGACCGAACATGAACAGGACCCGACGATGGAGCTCTCTAAGGTCTTGATGGACCTCACCGTGCTCCACTGCCCCTTGTGCCTCCACCCCTTGACGCCTCCAGTGTATGAGGTTCGAATACACCTCGTCCGTTCGGCTGATTGAGCAAGGTGCAGGTTTCTTGATTGATGTGCTGTTGGATTGATTTCTGCAGTGCAAGGGAGGGCACCTGGCCTGCGCGGACTGCCGCATCGAGCGCCCCGGGAACCAGCGGCAGTGCCAGAAGTGCGAGTGCGGCGGTGGCTTCGACGTGCGGAACATGGCGGTGGACTCCATCCTTTCGTCGGTGAGGGTGGAGTGCCCGCACGAAGGCTGTGGGCTCTACGTTACTTACCACAAGCTCGCCGATCACTAGAGCGTGTGTCCGCTCGCGCCCTGCAAATTCCCCATGCCCGTCTGCGGCTATGAAGGCCCGCCGCCGGCGCTCTACCACCACATCAGCACCGCACATCCCATGCCCATGCACAGGATCTAGTACGGCAAGGTGCTCAAGCTGCAAGTGCTACTGTCGGAGCCACGACTCTTGCTGTTCGCGGAGGAGGACCACCGCGCGTTTTTCTTGGTCGGCGGCGTGCTCGACATCGGCGCGCATATCGCCGTGTCGGTCGTCTACATTAGAGCGGGGGTGTCCCCACTGCCGCACTACTTGGCCAAGCTGTGGGCGAACGGCCCGCCGGGGGAGCCCAAAGGCACGACCGACGCCGTCAAGGTGGTAATGGAGGTGACAAGCAGCAAGGATCCCGACGACGTCGATGTGCAGGAGCTGACCTTCTTGACAGTTCCGCCCAAGCTGCTGGCCGGGGCTAAGCTTGTGTCCCTCCACATTCAGATTGACAAGCTCACGTCCTAAATGTTTTGATAGTGCCTTCTGTTTATCTTAGTAATATGCTAATATAGGGATTACCTTGGTCTACTTTAGCTTAAGAAATGGTGGGTTTTGGTGGCGCTGCAGCAATTACTTCGACATCAGATCAATAATTTCCAACAGTCGAACGGATAGTTTGTGTCTGTTGGATATAAAGTTCCTTTGGGTAAGAAGTACTACTTGTCATCAAAATGGATAAAAGGAGATGTATGTAGATGTATTTTAGTTCTAGATACGTCCCTTTTTATCCATTTTGATGACAAGCACTCCCTCCGTTCCACAATACATGCCTTCCATTTGTCAAAATATAGATGTATCTAGACATGTTTTAGTATATAGGTACATCCATGATAGAGCCAATCAGATGGTTGAGAACACTACAATTCGTAGCTACAGATGCATGTGTGACTCCCAGATGCAGAGGCCGGGGTCATCATCCTCCTTTTCGAGAAAAAACAGACGCGGGTGTGAGGAGGACGAGTAGGTGCGTGCACCTCTTCTCTTCCTGTATAACGTACTACTAAACTCAGAGTACAAGTTTTTGTGGGTGGCAGGATGGTGCGTGCGAGAAGTCTTGAGAGATAGGTTTAATGCGTCTGAAAAAAGGACTAGCCTAGAGCTTGCCACGCGGCTATTCCTGTCGAATGCCCCATTAACCGTAAGATATGTATACGACGGTGCCAATTATTGCACGTACACAGCAATACTCCCTCCTTTCCGGTTTATGGTGAGTGGTGGAATATTTTTTGTAGTTTGCAAAAGCACCTAATTAATGCTCTTGTTTTTATCAAAAAATTATGTTTATCAATGCATTAATTGCATGCATGCATAAAGTACATGCATTGGTCAATTTTCTCTTAATACTTGCATGCAATGATTTAATGCACCTTGGAATCTGAACATGTGTTGGGGAACAGTCAAATTGAGCCTTATAAAATGGAAAAAACTAAAATTTTGAGATAAGCCCTATAAAACCGGAAATGAGGGAGTAGAAAAAGAAGTACTCCATCCGGGAATAGTGTCGCACTTCAAAACTAGAACCGTCAATAAATTTTGAGCTTGCGTCTCGCCACATTCCAAATTACTCCACGCTATATTGAATTGCAAACCTATTCACACCGATCACAACCTAAACGGTTTCCCACTTAGGAGTGTATTAGTACCACACTAGTATATTGAATTCCAAACCTGTTCACACTGATCACAACCTAAACGGTTTCCCACTTAGGAGCGTATTAGTACTCGGTTATAAATACTAGTATGCCAAGATGACTGCACATTCCTCCTCAACTCCTCATCCACAAAAACAAACAAGTCATTCAACATCCTTCCCTTCCGTCTGCCATGGCCAGCGTGAGTTGTGGGTCGAGAGATTGCCACCAGGGAGAGGCGAGCATGGAAGCGGAAGCACGAGAGATGTCCCGCCTCGCTGCGAGAGCAGCCGACATGTCCCGCCGCATGGAAGTAGCAGCACAGAGGTCCCGCCACGCCGCTGAAGCAGCACGGAGGTCCCGCCGCGTCGTCGATGCAGCAGACTGGTCCAGCCGTGCCGCGGAAGCAGCAAAGATGTCCCGCCGTGCCATGAATGCAGCAAAGATGTCCCGCCACGCCGCAGCGGCCTGGGAAAATTTCTCGCGGGCAGGCGACGACTGTTACAGGCGCATGCATGCGATCGTCCATAACCAGATGGATCAGATCTCCGGCTTGGCGAGGTTGCAGGACGACGTGAGAGCCTCGTTTGAACAGGCTACCGGCGTCATCCGGCAACTAAGGGAGCGCAATGAGAGGCTCAGGGGCGAGCGCGACCTGCTAAGGGAGAAGATCGTCCGAAGTGCAGACCAGCAGGAGGAGACCAGTGCCTTGTTGAAGAGGACCGGCGTCATCGTCAAGAAACTTATGGATGAGAATGACATGCTCCACAATGAGCACCAAAGGCTGGTGGAGGAATCCGTGGATGTTCCCAAGCAGCGTCTTGAGGACACGAAAGAGCTCATCGCCGCTTGCCGCGGAGACTAGTTCCCGCGGCCTGCAGCAATGCATCAAGAAAGTAGAGAGCAGCGAGCCAGATCCTTGTCTTCCTTCTTCTTTTGCCCTTGTGTATTTCGGGCGTAGACGCATGTGGCTTTTTTAATTATCTTTCTAATTATGTAAGACAATTAATCGTCCTTATCTTTCTGTGGAAGATCAATGTTGCGAGGTTGGAATGAAGAAAACTCTTGCCATGGCGACCCTAGCGTTGCTGTTCTTCTAGTTGCTGCTGGGCTTCCTTCAGTTTCCTGGTTTCTTTTGATGTAATAATCTGTTTAGGATGTCGATTGTGTCGTCGGTTGTGAAATGTCGGGTTCTAGCGCGGATGTTTGGCCTTTGTTGGCCTCTTGGGATGTTGCGATTTCAATCTGGTACTTTTAGTCCTTCGTGTTACGCTGGAGTTGTGCTGAATTTCTTGTGAATTGTGGTGGTTTTAAGTAATGAAAATCGGAAGGGGCTAGCCCTTCTTTGATAAAAAATAAAATCGTCCTTATATATTCATCAGTCTTGCTATAAGTCGCAGTAGATGCTATATAGGTCCGTCGGATCTTACATCAAGATCCGTGCTATCAGATTTTCTTTTTTCTCTCTTAAATCTCAGTCGAGTGAGACATAGCCATGCCATTAAACAGAGGCTCAGGCGCCATTAATGGAGACCTTGGGTGAGAGGTGGACGACAGATGGAGGTCAAAGGGCTCTCCTCCCAATAAGCACGCGCAGGGGTCTGATCGCACGCCTCTCGTACTCAAATAGCTACCCTGCACGGCGCCTCCTAGCTAATAAAAAATGGGGACGCGTGGCGGCACGTAAATGGTACTAGTAAGTAGAACGCCCACGGTTTCAATAATACCCGTGTTTCTGATTGTAACGTGACATCACTTGTTCCAAAATGACTTTGTTGATTGTTAATGTGTGCGCCTTCGCAAATCGGACTGCAAATTTACCACAGCATGTTGGTGCCATGTCATGGCACCAAGCCAAGTTTCATTATTTTCATGCGTGTTTTGGATTTGCAGGAATTAACAAACTTAGTTTCTCAATGTTTCAACCCAGCCACGATGCCCAGAATATTGAATTTCATTCCCATTTCTTGCATGGAACCTAGAAATTTACCCGAGGACACACATGTGATTTTTCAACCAGCTTTGGTGCACTGGAACATGTGCTTGTATTTCAAATTTGAATTATGCACACAAAGGTGACACGTTCCCTCCCAGGACCACGAGCCTTCTTGAGAGAAGCTCCGATTTGCAAGAAGCTTATAGCAAAATTTGTTCCTATTCGGCCAATTTTTTTTACCATGGCATGGTACTACCATGACATGACACCATGCCAAGTTTCATGATTTTAAAACCAAATTTCTCAATGTTCTTGACCGAGCCACGATGCCCAGATGTTTGAATCTTATTCTCATTTTTTGCATGGGAGTAGAAATTCACCCGAGGACACAAATGTGATTTTCAACCAACTTTGGTGACGGGAGCAAGTGCTTGTAGTTCAAATTTGAATTATGCACATTAAATGACCAAAAACTCAATTAATGTGTAAATAAGGCCAAACGAAGCCGGAATAATTCCAAAATTTAATAGGGCACTCATGTAGTTCTATGTTGCCTTTGTAAATAAACTCAAGCGGGACAACGTACATCGTTTCGCACTCAAAGGTGACACGTTCCCTCTTAGAACCACGAGCCTTCTATAGAGAAGCTTCAGTTTGCAAGAAGCTTATACCAAAATCTGTTCCTATTCGGCCATTTTTTTACCACAACATGGTAGTACCATGACATGACACCATGCCAAGTTTCATGATTTTCAGACGTGTTTTGGATTTACAAGAATTTTAAAACCAAGTTTCTCAATGTTCTCGGCCGAGCCACGATGCCCAGATGTTTTAATTTTATTCTCATTTCTTGCATGGGACCTAGAAATTCACCCGAGGACACAAATGTGATTTTTCAACCAACTTTGGTGCACGAGAGCATGTGCTTGTAGTTCAAATTTGACTTATGCACATTAAATGACCAGAAACTCAATTAGTGTATAAAAAACGACAAACGAACCCGGAATAATTCCAAAATTTAACATGGCACTAATGTAGTTCTATGTTCCCTTTGTTAAGGAACTCAAGGGCGCGGGGGGGGGGGTGGCACGTTCCCTCTTAGAACCATGAGCTTCCAAATCGGCCCAATTTTTTACCACACCATGTTAGTGCCATGAAATGACACCATGCCAAGTTTCATGATTTCTAGCCGAGTTTTGGATTTACATGAATTTAAAATCTAAGTTTCTCGATGTTCTCGGCAGAGTCATGACACCCAGATGTTTGAATTTCATTCTCATTTCTTCCATGCGACCTAGAAATCCAACCAAGGACACACATGTGATTTTTCAACCCACTTTGGTGCACTGGAGCATGTGCATGCAATTCATATTTAGATTATGCACATTAAAAGTCCAGAAACTCAATTAATGTATAAAAAGGCCAAATGAACCCGAAATAATTCCAAAATTTAACAGGACACTCATATAGTTCTATGTTACCTCTGTAAATAAAATCAGGGGGGAGGCAGCGTATATCGCTTCGCACACAAAGGTGACACTTTCCCTCTCGGAACCACGAGGCTTGTTGAGAGAATCTCTGGTTTTGCAAGAGGCTTATACCAAAACTTGTCCCAATTCAGCCAAAAATTATACGTATGAAAACAGGGTTTAGATTATCCCGAACATCTCGCTACCTAGACCAATAATGTACTATGATTTGAATTCAACATAAAATGGATACAAATATTTGAATTGGAGAGCGTATGGTACATGTAGTTCATAGTGAAATATGATTACTGCTATATGCATGTCTTTTTGTCATCAAGATAATATTTAAATTATTGTATAACTTGACAACAATCATATTCAAATAAGGAAAATTGATTCAAATTTAGTCCATATGGTAGAGGACAATATATATGTTCACATGATGGAGTAAAATATTCATATATGATGGAAGATCAAAATGTATGACTACATCAATTATAAACCGCAAGGTCACCTAATGATATATTCGAATTCAACATAACGTGGATTCAGAAATTGAAATTCGAGATCATGGCATCTGTAATCATATAAAAAGGGACATTACTCTTTCTTTGGTGGGAATTGGTTCGTTTTTTGTTGTTGTTAAGGGAAGTGCGAATCGATTTGGTACTGTGCAGGTAATCATGTTCTCCCGATTTTTTTACATTTTTCTTGTAGTTTTTTCAATGGCATCTATAGCAATATAGTAAAAGGGGACATGACTCTCTTGTGTCTTGTATAAATTTTTTTACACGTTAAGTTTGTTCTGCCGAACAAGGAATCCGCACCTTGTTATCCCAAAATTTTCAAGCTCGAGTATCTTTTGTTTCACCTTCTTTGAAACTCCCACTTCTTCAACCCACGCCGCTCCTTGTTATCCCGAAATTTGGACATGCGCAAGAACTCCCTCCTCATCTGAAATCACTCCCGCAGCCCAGACACGCGAAATCCCCCTTCTACCCCTCAGCCGGAAATGAAGCTCCACATCGCGGTGTCAAAACCGGTGGGGGTACGCTGGTAACTTACCCTACATTTCGGACAAGCACGTCCCTAAGCTTGGCCCCCCCTCCCCCTTCGCCCCCTCCCCCATTCATACACCGAGGCCACCAAAACCCGCGAAACCCCACGCTCCTCCATTGGCCTCCCGACCGCCGCCCAGCCAGAGACTCTTCTCCGACTACGTCGTCCGCCGCAACAGCTCGCCGTCCCTCATCCACCGCAACTGATGAGTATCCATTGTCGATCTCGTCCTCCCGCCGGATCAGCCGCCCCGTCCTCCACCTCCAAGGAGTTGCCCCGACGTTCGCCTTGTCTATCTCGCCACCTCAATCCCCACAGCGCTGTCTTGACCTGCCCCACCGGGACCGCAGCACCCTCATGAATTCCTCCGATGAAGCTGAGGCCAACTCGGCGCCACCAAGGAGGTTCTGCACTCACCGCTGCATTTTATCTTTTATTCGATCTCACGGGGCTGCCGGTGCTCGATACCGAGCAGACATGGCTTCTCCATCGACGGTGCGGTCGTCGGCCACATCATCCACGACGTCTCTCCCCCATGTCGTTGCTTCCTCGGCGGCGACTTCCAACGGCACTAGCTGCAGCTGCTCCGGCTCTCGCTCGTGCTACGGCTCTGTTCTTCCAGTCAGTCGCGCTGCTGCACTGCTCCTACTTTCGTTCGTGCTGCAGCTCTGCTCTTGCTCTCGCTTGCGCTGCTGCTGCTGGACGACCTCCGGCAGCTACATGAGTTGCTGCTTTAGCACTCGCTCGCGGTGCTACTACACGACTTCCTCTCTGCTAGTGCGTTCCCCGCTCAAGCGTCTGTTGATTTAGATCACTGCTTCTCTGCTACTAGTGCTTGAACGCCCTAAACATCTATTGCAATGCTCTGTTACTAGTTCAATCAGTTTCAACAGTAAAATTCAGTTTCGACTGTGAAGTTCATTTTCTTCAGTTAAGTTTAGAGTGAACAGTACTTACAGCATCTGTTGGAGCGGCCGTGGCGCGGCTGATGCGTTTTACATCTAGCACTTTTTGGTGATGTATTTTACATCATCTATTGTAGATGATATTAGGGTCCCACTTCAGATTAAAATTGTCTGTCTTGTCATGCTTCAGCCTTGCCGCTGTACACCTTAGCGGAGCTGCTCCAACGACGGAACCATCCATCACAGCGGAGCAGTACCCTCGGCGCCGTTTCTAGAGGACTCAGATCTTCTTCCCCGCCTCCGACAGTCACACCAGCATCATCACCATCCTCCACGTCCAACCCAATGATGCTGAGGTCCACAAGGCTATGCCAAAGAGGTTGTACACTCGTCGCTTCACTTTGTTTCTCCATTCCTCTGTTCTTCCAATTCATGTGAGCTAAACACCCAGGTTGACTGAAATCCTATGTTTCCAAATGCTCTATTTAGCACGTGCATTCCTATCCTATTCCTGTGTTTTTCCTGTCCCTGCGTTTATAGAATCCTCCAATTCTAAGGAGCCCTTACATATTTACTTCATTTTTAGATTGGCGTCAAAGAAAACTCTGTGTGTTATGTCCTGCTCCAGCTGTGCCGTCATCCACCCCACCTGAGGTGCACCATCGACAAAAGCGTTCACTGCAGTAGAGATCCCCCCTGCAAATTTTCTTTCGCCGCCTCAGATCATCTTCCCCGTTGCCGGCTGCCATGCCAACTGCATTACCATCATCGACTGAGCAGATGAACCTGAGGACTAGACAGTTCCGGAAGAGAGGTCGCAGTCTTTCATGTTTGCTTACGTTATACATTGGTTATTATTACCTACTACTTTATCGTTCAATCTTGAGTTTTGAATTGCCCATGGGTCTCATATTGAGCCAGCAATGAATAGTATCTGTCTACTATCTGGTTCATCTGGGGTCTTCTATGTGGTACATGTTGGGTGGGCAACAAACAATAGATGATCCATCGCCTATCTTTTTAAACTGAAGCTATAATCTACCTGCTATCATTAGTTTTGGATCCATCCACTTGTTTGCTACCATCAGTCTTGATTTTTGCATGCACCCCTTAGGCCTTACAAAATTTAACTATTTTTTTATTATGCATGTCAGATATTGTACACAATCATACTGAACATGTAGAGAAAAAGAGAAGACCATTGCGTGCGAATATAATGTCATGCAGACGCTGCTCCATGGTGGGCGAAGTGCCCCCCCTCTCCTGCATTTCCAGATTGTATTCCAGAGGAAGATAACTGTTCAGATGGAGATTCAGAAGGAGCCGACCATGCTTGTTTAGCACCTGAGGTGTTTGCTCTAACCTGCCATGCTGATGTTGGTCATATCATGCATATGGCGCCTTGCATTGCTTACATTATACATCTTATATGTCATCAGCTTAGTTTAGATTTGCTTTGTGTGAATGCCACCTGTTTGGTTTCTATATTATACTCCCACCATTCCTAAATATTTGTCTTTTTAGAGATTTCAACAAGTGACTACATACGGAACAAAATGAGTGAATCTACACTCTAAAATATGTCTATATACATCCGTATGTGGTAGTCCATTTGAAATCTCTAAAAAGACAAATATTTAGGAACGGGGGGAGTATATGGGAATTATGCAATGCCATCTTCAATAGCCAGACATCATATACGTGAATCATGCAATGCCATCCTGTTTAGCCAGTCATCGTATATGTGAATTGTATCATGCCATATTTTTTTCCATAATGTATTCCATTTGTCAACAATGTTTATACATTCATCTACTCTTCCTGTGCATCAGCCATTTGAGTCGGTCATGGGAAAATCTGGAGTGAAAACAAGGTCTTCTGAGCAGTTAGTGCTACCTATCGATGCATATTTCTTGCTGGTTACAGATAGCTCCTCAGAAGCGGATTCAGAGAGAGATGACCAGTCGTATTCTCCCCCCCCCCGAGGTGCATGCTCTAACTTGGCTGGGTTATATTGCTCATATCATGCATATGGTGTCTTGCATTGCCATCTGCTTAGATTAGACATGCTTTGTGTGAATGCCTCCTGTTTGCTTTCTATATCAGATATGTTAATTATGCAATGCCATGTTTTTCAGCCAGCTATCATATATGTGAATTATGCACCGCCATGGAGCCAGGCATCATATATGTGAATTATCTCATGCCATCTTTTTTTCATTACGTATTCCATTTGTCGACAATTTGTGTATATTGAACTACTCTTCATATGTATCAGCCATTTGAGCCGGTTATGGAAAAATCTGGAGTGAAAACAAGGTCTTCAGAGCAGGCAATGGTACATGTTGAAGCATATATCTTGATGGTTACAGGGAGCTCCTCAGAGGAGGATTCAAAGACAGATGACCAGTCCTATATCCCACCTGAGGTGTATGCTCTAAGTTGCAATGTTTATATTTCTCATATGATGCATATGGTGTCTTGCATTGCTTAGTTTAGACATCATATGCACAATATTGAATTCTATCTGCTTAGTTTAGAGATCATACATGTGAGTGCCAGCTGCTTAGTATATGAATCAATTATGTCAATTATATCATGCCATCCTATATACTTAGACAACATGTATGTGAATTATTTCATCCCAACCTATTTTAGAAAGACATCATATAGTTTTGTCATGTCATCCTGTTTAGGTACTCATCATATGTTGAATTATGCCATTATATCCTGTTAAGTTATCCATCATATATCTAAAATTGTGTCATGCTATCCTGTTTAGTTAGGCATCATATATGTGAAATTGTGTCATGCTGTCCTGTTTGGTTAGACAACATATATGTGAATTACCACATCTGTCTATCATACAATGTCTGTACGTTCAATTTCTTTTCTTGTTTATCAGCCATTTGAATTGGAGGGGGTGATGGCAGTATCTAAGGGAGCAAAAATCCATTCTTCACAAAAGACAATGCTACCTATCGATGCAGATAGAACCATGGTTGTACTGGCCCACAAACTAGCCCCACCACACATAATCGAGACTCTTCCAGATTGCACACTTACACCGTTGGGCAGAGAACCATCTACAACCCATCTAACTGCAACCCCAGCGGATAGTAACCCACTTATAGTTGACAAAGCACCATGTCCACCACAGAGTACCCCCACACGAGCAGTTTGTAAAGCTACTGCAGTGCCCAAAGCACGAAGACCACCACAGCTAACCCAAACTCCACGTTTAAAGCAGAAGAGCAACTGTTCTCAGGTTAGATTCCGTAGCTACGGTCCATACTCCTTTGGTGTTGCATCACTGTATTTACTCATACCAACTACTTTCGAATTTGAAGGATCCAATTGAAACTCCAATGGCGCAACAGGCATGTTTTAAACCTATTTCTTTAACTGGATTGTTGTTCTAACTTCTTGCTCTATGTTGATTTCAGTTTAAGTTGTATAAACAGTTATGTTCTCTTGTGATGCACATTACAAGTGCTGCCAATGCTGTGTAGTTTCTCACACTTATATTCTGTCTATGCTACTGTGTCTTAAAAATATATGAGTTGAACTGTGTCTCTATCTTGATTAGGGAACATAAACTAGAATGATATGGACAATACAATGACCATAGTACATAGATATATGTTTGTTTCATGCTGTTATCCTGTCCACCTTACTACTGAACCAGTTTACCAAAATGAGTTTGGTATACTACAAGCTAAACCTGTGATGTGTCTGCTTGTTTTTCTTGTAGTATGCAAACAGAATATTGGAGAAGAGCAACCCACTATGCAATGATAGAGAAAGTAATGCAGATAAGGTTCAAGATAGTGAGACAACCCTGTTGGTCTCCAAGAAAGGTGATAAAAACGATCTTGTAGACAGTGAGAAAATCCCATAGTCCTGTGTTGATGTAGTGTTCGAGTTACTGGCCAGTACCGCTGGCACAAGCTCTTTGAACTCGCTGCCTGAATCACTTCGACTTCTTCAGTCTCAGCTACAAGCTGAAAGGCATCAGCCAGCTGTGCTGCGGCAAGAAGCCGAAGGACTAAGGAAGTCCCTACAGAATTCAGATGCGTACTTTCTTGTGCAACAACAAGCGCTGGAGGATTTAAGCGCCAAACAAGAGAAAGTTAATAAGCTTGCTAAGCATCTTGCCAGCATTATGGGTACCCAGGATATTGTTTCTTGAACTATTCTGAAGTGGTTTCAGTTCTGGACTTGTTTTGCTGCGGCGTTTATATGCTGTTGTGTTCCCTATATTTGCACTGGTGGTGAACTTTGATGCCCAGTGGATGTAATATGTGTAATAGCCGTGATAGCCTAGCATAAGTTGCTTGCTTATTTATTTCCTTGTTGTCTTGTTTATTTGTTTGCTTGTAGTCAGTGCAGTTCTTTTTCCGCGGGTTGCTAGTGGCTGCAATAACCTATTTTTTAAAACTAGGCCACAATAACCATGGGCTAATATTTACTATAGTGACACTGGGCCTCCTACGGGCCGTAGAAGCAGTGGGCCTTCTACGGGCCGTAGAAACAATAGGCCCTCTATGGGCCGTAGAAACATTGGGCCTTCTACGGGCCGTAGAAACAATGGGCCTTCTACGAGCTGTATCATCAATGGGCCTTATACGGGCCGTATGATCGATTGGCCAAACATGGGCTAATAAAAGGCCGCATTATGGCCGTAAACGGGCTAGAGATGGAATCGTCCGTTCATGGGCCGACCCTAACGGGCCATCGTTAATAGGCTGTATTTGATGACGCTATGAAAATGGCCCAATGTATTAACGGACCACAAATGGGCCGATTGTAACCACGGGCTGAATTTGGCCCACAAGCAGAAAATGACAGTAACGCACCGTAAATAAACGAATGCTTGAAATGAGCCCAAGAATAAATGGGCTCTGAGAAGGCCGAAAGATAACATGGGCTGGAAACGGCCCAACTGAATAACGGGCCATTAATGGGTATAAAGTGATACATTGTTCATTATGGGCCAGTTTCACCATGGGCCGTTAATGGGTGTAAAGTGATACACTATTCATTGCGGGCCAGTTTCACCACGGGCCGTTAATAGGCCAAGAGTTACATAGGGCCTCATAGGGCCGAAAGACGTCATGGGCCATACATGGGCCAAAAGTGAAAACGGGCTGGAATCATATTGGATGGCCCAGATGACGCTACTGGGCCTAATTCGGGTAGGACGTAACGGGCCTTGGGTTAGCGGGCTGTAAATGGGCTATATGCGAACAAGCCGTTAACAGGCTTTCCATGGGCCGGCCCATCACCTTTTCACCAAGTCAAATGGGCCGGCCTTTTCACAGGAATGGGCCTCTATTGGGCTGTGCCACGTGTCGACGTATCATAGGCGCCTTCTGTCCAATGAGTGGATGACATCTGTCCCAACAATGAGCCGACACGTGTTTCCTCCAGCCAATGACGATTTTACACATGGAAAATCCCCATTGGTCGGGGCTGTTAACGGGTTATCGGATCCAAAACCCGACCCGATAGCTTCACGGCGTTCCATTACGGTGAATGCCACATGTCGGTCACCCTTGACGAAAGCACTTATGTGACACGCGATTTATCATCATGGAAGGGGACACTTCCGTGATGATAATTTTGGTAATGTCATGGAACACTTCTACGACAGCACATGTATGACTATCTTGATTCTGTCATAAATTTGTCATGGATGTACATGCATGACAAAAAACACGACCTACTATGACAAACACGTATCATCACGGAAGTGTATTTTTTTGTAGTGTTATGATCAATATAATAAACCGGCACCCTTGTTATAAGCAGGGCCTCTGCGGTTCTTCCAATGTTTCTTGGATGCAAGGGGGCTTCTGTTTTCAAAGCAATGACCCGTTTTGTCCATTGAACCGGCTATTATGCCATCATACGGCTTGGAAGCTTCACACCCAAGGGGCCAAAGAGAGATCTGTTGCTACTAGCACGACTCAAACATAGGCACCCATTAAGCACATCTCACAAAAGTTACTTGGGGGCTCTTTGTGTAAAGTAACAAAGAGTTTGAAAGGACCCTTGCAGCCGGGTATCGACCCACGTCTTGGAAGCATGGTGTATTCACCTAAAACCCCGGGTTAACCTGCCTTCATCAAGTAAGCCACTCCTATCCAGGTAATCCTAGCATGACCCGCCGAATGTTTGACAGTTACTCTCATTGAGACCCTAACTTGTCAAAGTTAAAACGACGATTGGTTAGTTGGAGGCCCATCTTAAAAGGCTTTGTCAAATGGTTTAACTCAGCAGCCTAGCAGCCCACAAAAAGCCTCGAATTTGGGCCTGGCCGCCCTCGAAAAGCCTCGACTACAAGTTTTTATTTGCTTTGTTTTTGCAAGTTTTATCCTTATTTGGTCACCTTTTAAGGTAAACCGACATCTCTTGATCCGGCCAGGCTATATGTCTTCATCTCAACCCGATGTTTTTAACCCGGTGTGGCTTACAGTTATCATCTGTTCAAGCATATAATCAATGGTGAACCGACATCTTTCAATACGGTATGGCTTTGACTACCTGTCGCCAGTATGATCATCTGGTGTTCATCACAACCCGGTTTTACTTCTTACAATACTATCATTGCATGGTGAAAGTCGGGTATTCACCCTTACTACAAATAAGTTGGTAAACCAACAACATAATTTCATATCACATGTATGATTTATTTTTTGCTATTTTTTACAACCTTGGTTACCTACCAGGTTATGTATTGGGCATTATGAGCCATCCAGCGGTAAACCGCCTGGACAAATCTTTCGTTATGCAGATATAAGGACATCATAATGTTATAAAGGTATATAAGCAAGTACTACAATTATCATGGCGGATCAAACAAAGTCATATTTCAGTGCACGATGGAGGCAGATCAAAGTATTTCAAACTAGCCTATTACAAGGCGCTTTACAGCCCAAAATAAAGGATTGTTTTTTTACATAGAGCACAGTTTGTGAAACATCAACCTGATTGCCGGATAAAGGCTCATCATCATGTTGACATGAAGTTGATGGATCATCTGGCGTCGGTTCAACCTCCTCCTCTCCATCCAGTGGCTGGAAGTCAACGGTGGTCCAGTCAATCCGGGTTAAAGCTTGAAAGACAACCTCTTCACTTATAAGTTTGGACGGATCAACGTCAGGGGCATAAGTGTGCTTACGGATTGGCGGGATAAGATTTTGCACTTCCTTCACAGCAGTGTCAATCCGTTGATTGTTCGCATCATAGAAGGACCAGTGAACAGTCAAGTTAGCTTCTTCTGCCAATTGACTCGCCAGGGGACGCATCTCCTTTGTCAGAACTTTGAGGGCTTCATTGTCAAACCCTGCCCCATTTTCTTGCTCACCGGGAAAGCCCTTGGCAATATCAACCGGATCTAGATCAGTTATCCATGCTTTGGCTCGGGTAAGTGCCAACAGAGCGCCAGCCCTGGCAACGGATCGCTTCATCTCTTCTATCTGCGCTGGCGTCATGGATAACCTTGCTAGAGTGTCCTTGATCAATGTTGGGGCCAGTTTGTTGTAGGAGACCACACAGATAACCCGTTGGGCACCGGTATATAGTTGTTCTATCAACGTATAGGCTGCCTTTAGTTTCATCCGCATGTTAGACCCCAGATGAGCAACACAGCCACCTACAACGGTTTAAGATTTTGATGTTAAACCAACAAATTTCAAAGATGGTTATTCAAAGAGATCTTGACAGAAATATTTACCAAATATCACAGAGGTCATGGCATTTACTTGGCGCTTCAACCCAGTTAGTTCTTCCGCCACCGGTTTAAGAGCTGACTCGGCGTCCTCAGCCCGCTTCAACAATGCTATCTTCTCTATTTCCCAGCTGACACACTCATTCTTGAACCCTTCTTTAAGTTGTTCCATGGCTGCCAAAGCGGTTTTAAGCTCATCCTTGGCCTTGGAAGTCTCTGCTTGTTAGGACTTGATATTCTCTTGAAGATCAGCAATTTGAGAGCCTTGGTGATTTATATCAGCCTGCCACAGTCAAATGAGGAGCATGTAAATAAATTATCAAAAGTCCAAAGCATATAACAAGTTATACACTTGGCACTTGGGGGCTAATGCGGATTGCTTCTTTACTACTGATTGTTTGAAGTCCCAAGGATCAATACAAGTTTTAATCTTGGCACTTGGGGGCTAATGTGTGTTTGATCAAGAGAATACACAAGCAAGGGAAGTTAACAAAATACAGTATGGAATATAAAAGTCCCCGTTTATCTTCAAGAGATAAACCGGCCCTTGGGGGCTACTCAGTCAAAGTATTCTTTATCTTTAAAGTCCCGGTTTGTCTTCACGAGACAAACCGGCCCTTGGGGGCTACAAGATAGTGAATGTATAGAATAAGGATGAAAGTGTTTGGAAGATTACCTCATAGCGTTTCTTCATCAGATTCACCAAACCGGCCTCATAATCTCGGCTTGTGTAAAGCCGGTTCAAGAATCCGCAATGAAGATCCTGAGCAGACAGATTAACATAGCTCGACAAATCGGTCTTACCTTTCCCCTTGCCCATAGCAACAAATTCGTCCTTGGCAGTATGTTTCGATAAATCAACTGGATTGCCTGGGGCGGTATAAGCAGTGCCAGTGATAATAACCTCGTCGCCACCTTTTGATGGGCTCGGTGGATTAACACTATCTTTTGCTGGGCTCGGCGGATTAGCGGCAGGGCTTGGCGGATCAGCAGCTGGACTTGGAGGCGTGGCATGTGGACTTGATATATAAACATGTGTAGCCGGGTCAACTTCCGGCGGATTAGCATCAGTGGCTGGATCCGGTGGGGCAGAGTCATCCATAATAACATCAGTGTTTCTATCGGCATCTTCTGGAGTCTTCTCCGGTTCAACTTCATCAGTAGGTTCACTGGTCTTGGCTTTCTTGCTCAACCGGCCCTTGGCACTATAAGGATCAAAACAGAAGATTAGTATGGTAAACCGAGACATGAAGGAAAAAGTTAAAGGACAGTATACTTACCCGGGGACGGTTTTAAGGGGAGGCAGCTGAGTGGTTGATGAACCGCCAGATGAGGAATTAGAGGACACCTGATAATTCGAGTCAGACGGATTAAGTGGGTTCTGGAAGCAACCCGCCAAGGGACAATGCTTATTAAAAGAAGAAGAGACCTCCGGACGACGCTTCCGGGGTGGAGTGTCCGGTAAACCGGAGGAAGTGACCTGTTGACCATTGTTCCGGGTTGTGCGACGACCTTCTTGTTGCTTTGTCTTCAAAGAAAATTGTGGATCCAAATGAGCAAGTAGGTGAGAGCGTTTTACTTTCCAAACTACACGACGAAATTTCTGAACCGGCACATGATCTGAACCGGAGGAAAGGGAGATTACCTCAACATGATCAGAGCAGCTGGCTTCTGCATCATCCTGATAATAGTCATTGTTAATAAGGTGTATGAAAAAGGAGCCAAGGGAGTCAAGTTCTACCTCTTGATCCGAATCTTCAATATCTTCGGGCGGATCAGCAGTTTCGCCGGTCTTCTTCTTGGCTGCTCTCTTTATAACTTTGCTCTTGGCACAAGGAGCCCTTGCCGGTTTGTCTGAAGATTTCCTTTTCCAAAAGGAGCTATTGGCCTGGAAAATTAAACAAAGTTTCATTAGAGCAATGTTAAAGTGGAGGCAGATCAAGAAAGCATAAGGTTAAAATCTTTACCACTGGCGGTTTTTTGGAGGAGTAAAAAGGGGCCAGCCCAGTTTGGCTGCATGCAGCGATCATTTCATCAATCATCTTCTTCACAGATTCTATGACTTCATCATCAGTCATTTCTATCTCATTAAACCGTTAAGGATCCTTGGCATTGCCGGTATACTCGTGCATCAATCCGGGGTAGCGGCTGAAAGGAAGGACATGCCATGCAACCCAGCAGCAAACAAGGTCAACGCCAGTCAAGCCGTTGGCTAGGAGAGCCCGGAGTTTGGCGAGTTGAGGTGCGAAAGCCTGTCGCTCCTTGGCGGTGAGACGTTGAGGCAGTGAATGGCCATTGCTAAGCCTGTGAGTGCGGTAACCCGACAAGGGATTCTCTCCGGCAGGGCCAGTATTCTTATAGTAAAACCATGTTTGGTTCCAGTCTTTAGGATGGCTGTGGTGCTTTGCATGAGGGAAATCAACTTCCTTTCTCTTTTGGATTGAAACCCCACCAAGTTCAGTATTGGGGTCGTCAGAAAACTCAGTCCAGCGGTTTGAATGGAAGAAATCCCAGAAGAGCTCAACAGTTGGTTCCTCTTGAAGGTAAACTTCGTAGAACACTTGGAAATTGCATATGTTGGACACAGAGTTTGGGCCAATGTCCTGAGGATGGAGTTGAAAGCTGGCAAGCACATCCCAGAAGAACTTTGATCCGGGTGGGCTGAATCCCCGGTCTAAGTGCTGCATAAAAACAATTACTTCACCATCTTGAGGCTCAGGAGGGCACTCAGGGCCAGGAACTCGCCAATGAAGGGTATTTTTTTAGGCTAAAGCGCCAGTTACAACGTATCCATTGATTTTTGTTTCCGTGATCCGGGAAGGAACCCAGTTGCAAGCGGGGAATTGCTTGGTCATCTTGGAAACGAACTGTCAAAGGAAAAATGAAGGCCGATTTACGATAGATGGTTGATATGTACTAATCGGTGTTAAACCAGGGAATTTGATGAAAGCATATATGTGAGTTAAACCGGAGTTTTCTATTCAAGACAAGACGACAGTTTAAGTGAGGGCTAATGGATATGGCGGATTATCAACTATTAAGGGTTAAACCGCCCTTAAACAGAAGAGGCAGAGTTGAAATCTACTAAGTGTTTACAGAAACAGATTTCATAGTGTGGCAGTATAATTTTGGATCTGCCATGGTTTAGTAAAGAAATTTTATCTGAAACCCTACAATGGCGCTAAGAGGAACAGAGAAGGTCCAGATGCAGTTTTTCTACGAACAGTAAGGCGTTATGGTGTGACAGATTAAAGTTATGGATCTAGCCGCAAAAGAAATAACCAGGTATAGCTAGATTCAGTAAAAGGCTAAGGGAAAGATAGATAAGCGTTGATGAACATCGATGAACACAGATGAACTTGAAGCCCTAATGGAGATCTAGGGTTAGGGGAAGGAAGGTTTACCAGAGGCCAGATAGCGGTGATACGTATCCAACGTATCTATAATTTTTGATTGTTCCATGCTATTATATTACCCCTTTTGGATGTTTATGGGATTTATTTTACACATTTATATCATTTTTGGGACTAACCTACTAATCGGAGGCCAAGCCCATATTGCTGTTTTTTCTGCCTATTTCAGTATTCCGAAGAAAAGGAATATCAAACGGAGTCCAAACGGAATGAAACCTTCGGGAGCATGATTTTTGGAACGAACGTGATCCAGAGAGCTTGGAGTGCAAGTCAAGAAGCTTCCGAGGAAGCCACGAGATAGGAGGCCACCCCCCCCTATAGGGCGCGCCCCCCTGTCTCGTGGGCCCCTCGGGCAGCCACCGACGTACTTCTTCCTCCTATATATACCTACGTACCCCGAAACACAATTTCCACCACCGTAACTTTCTGTATCCGCGAGATCCCATCTTGGAGCCTTCGTCGGCACTCTACCGGAGGGGGAAACGACCACGGAGGGCTTCTACATCAACATCAGTGCCCCTTCGATGAGTTGTGAGTAGTTTACCACAGACCTACGGGTCCATATTTATTAGCTAGATGGCTTCTTCTCTCTTTTTTGATCTCAATACAATGTTCTCCCCCTCTCTTGTGGAGATCTATTCGATGTAAACTCTTTTTGCGGTGTGTTTGTCGAGATCCGATGAATTGTGGGTTTATGATCAATTTTATCTATTAATAATATTTGAATCTTCTCTGAATTCTTTTATGTATGATTGATTTATCTTTGCAAGTCTCTTCGAATTATCAGTTTGGTTTGGCCTACTAGATTGGTTTTTCTTGCCATGGGAGAAGTGCTTAGCTTTGGGTTCAATCTTGCGGTATGCTTACCCAGTGACAAAAAGGGTTGCAAGGCACGTATTGTATTGTTTCCATCGAGGATAACAAGATGGGGTTTATATCATATTGCTTGAGTTTATCCCTCTGCATCATGTCATCTTGCTTAATGCGTTACTCTGTTCTTATGAACTTAATACTCTAGATGCAGGCAGGAGTCGGTCGATGTGTGGAGTAATAGTAGTAGATGCAGGCAGGAGTCGGTCTACTTGTTATGGATGTGATTCCTATATACATGATCATGCCTAGATAATCTCATAACTATGCGCTTTTCTATCAATTGCTCGACAGTAATTTGTTCACCCACCGCTTATGCTATCTTGGGAGAAGCCACTAGTGAAACCTATGGCCCCCGGGTCAATCTCTTATCATATTTGCTTTCAATCTACTTCTATTTGCATCTGTACCTTTTGCATCTATATTATAAAATACCAAAAATATATTTATCTTATCATACTACCTTTATTAGATCTCACTTTCGCAAGTGGCCGTGAAGGGATTGACAACCCCTTTATTGCGTTGGTTGCGAGTTCTCAGTTTGTTTGTGTAGGTGCGTGGGACTTTTGAGGAGCCTCCTACTGGATTGATACCTTGGTTCTCAAAACTGAGGGAAATACTTACGCTACACTTGCTGCATCACCCTCTCCTCTTCGAGGAAAACAAAAGCAAGCTCAAGACGTAGCAAGCGGCGGCGGAGTCTCGCAGGAGCTCTGGTCCAAACAGGGTGATGCATCGTTCTAGGTTGGTGCAGATTCGATGTCTGATGGCGGCGGCGGCGGCGCTGGAGTTCTTTGGGTCACGTTGAGTAAGAAGAGAGGCAAGGGGGGGATGGAAAGACCCCCCGGCTCTATTCATAAAGAAAAAGAGACAAACGGCAGGCGCGAAAATCGAGGAGCCTGAAGCGGCGAAATGGGGCGCAGCTGTCGCCTCGATCTTTAGGATGTAATTAATGAAGGGTATCTTTTTATGTAGAAGATGACATCATGACCATTTACTGTAGTGATAGAAGATGACGTCATGGCGGTTCACCAAAATTTACAGGGAAACGGTAAAATGGCGGTTTACAAGAGTCATCAGAAGATGCCCGTGGAATTTGTCTAAGTGTTGAAGATTGACATGAACAGGTTCAAATCAATCTGGGGCCTAATGTTGAGGATATAACTACTGAGTATAAACCGCCCAGGAGAGGCCGGTTCACGCTCAACCATACCAAAGTCCATGAAGATAAGAAGATGGCGAAGTACAGATGAAGCTTAGGTGACCCAAGCCTAGAGGCGGATTAGGGCCCATAGCAGTAAACCGCCATAGTTGTATACTTGTATTGAAAGTTAGGGAAAGGAAGATACCGAGCTGAACACTTGTATGAGTCGGCCTCGGAACTCTGTAAACCGACCGGGCGTCAACCTGTGTATATAAAGGGACAACCTGGCGGCGGTTCAGGGACAACAGAGAACAACTCGAGACCCAGCCTAGCATGTTTGCTCCCTGGTCATCGAAACCCCAATAATCCCATCACAAACTAGACGTAGGCTTTACCTTCATCGAAGGGGCCGAACAAGTATAACTCTCGTGTCCCTTGTCCGTTTTAACCCCTTCAGGCTAATCTCATGGCGATGGCTCCACGACTAAGTCCTTCTGCTAGGACATCTGACGTGATATTTCCACGACAGTAAGAATATTTGGTGTCCGTAGGGCAACTCTCCTCTTCTTCTGAAATGACCTTGGCCTTCAAAGCAAGAGTTGATGAGCTTTTGTTTGACCGGACACGAGCAAGAGCATTGTCGGAGGTCTTGTTCATGATGTTCATTGCAATAAATTCATCCAACACTTCACTTGAGGTTAAAGTGTGAAAATCCGGCCTTTGGCGGATCACAGAAGACATAGCCTTGTTGAATGTCATGATGGCCTTGAGAAACTTGCGCTTGATCCAAGTATCATCCATATCCTTGCTCCAATGGTCTTGGAGAGAAACCACATGAGTTGTCACCCTCCTGTAGAGATCACACGGATCCTCATCTTCTAGCATCATGAATTCATCGGCCTCATTAAGGACCACTTCAAAGTTGGACCGTTGGATGCTTGAACTCCCCTTGCACATAGATACAATGTGTTCCCAACAATCCTTTGCACGAGTGAAGGGACGTAAGTGGGATAGTTCTTCAGGAGGGACCACATCTTGAAGGATGAACAAAGCGGAGTGATTGTATTGATTCTCCAGTTCTTCTCTTCGGGTGAAGTTGTTCGGATCATGCGGGTAGAGACCTTGCTCAGTGATCCCACAAAGGTTTGTTGAGTTGTGATTCAAATGAGACTTGATGTGAAAGACCTAATTAGAAAAATCACCTTTAACAAGCTTGTGAGGAGGACCATGATTATTAATGCGAGGTGTAAGGACCGACCCTCCATAGACCGGGGGAGGGGGAACCGAGGCAAAGGTTCCCGTCCCATTCTTACCGTGAGGGGAAGAAACATGAGTACCTTTAGCCGCTTCCTTAGTAGAATTGGCCTCAAATTTTGATGCGGTGGGATTAACCACAAGCAAAGGATCGTGAGAAGCTTTCATCCCCTGAAGCAATTATTTAAGCATGGACTTGACTTCAGTCGTCATAGACATCTTAAGTGAAGCCATAGCTGCATTTAAGTCATCTCGTGTGATCGGAGTCAACTCCATGGCCTCGGGCAATTCCTCTCCGATGTCAACCATACTCTTCGGGTGGAGAAACCCTTAATAAAGACACGAGGCTCTGATACCAATTGAAAGGATCGATATGGTTGACTAGAGGGAGGGGGGGTGAATAGGCAACTACCAATTTTTGGCTTTTCTTCACAAATTAGGTTTAGCAATAAATAGGATCTCTAGATGTCCAACTAGGTGAGCAACCTATATGAAGCTAACAACAATAAGAACAGCAAGCACAAGCAAGGATACAACACAGGAATAACTTGCATAAATTAAAGGTAAGAAATAACCACAAGTGGAGTCAGTGAAGACGAGGATGTGTTACCGGAGTTCCTTCCCTTTGAGGGGAAGTACGTCTCTATTGGAGCGGTGTGGAGGCACAATGCTCCCCAAGAAGGCATTAGGGCCACCATATACCCCTCACTCCCTCACACAATGCAAGATGCCATGATTCCATTAGTGGTTCCCTTAAAGGCGGCAACCGGACCTTTACAAACAAGGTTGGGGCTCTCTCCACAACCAAATTGGAGGCTCCCAACGAAACCACGGAGCTTCACCACAATGTAATGTGGCTCCAAAGTGACCTCAACCGTCTAGAGTGCTAAAAAACCCAAGAGTAACAAAATCCACACAAGAAAGTATGGGGGAATTGAATTTCCTGTGGTGGAAATGTAGATCTAGGTCTCCTCCTTCAATCCCTAGCAAATCAACGAGTTTGAGTGGCTAGAGAGAGAGATTGGGAAAGAAAGCTTGAAGGGCATCAACGGAGGAGAGAGAAAGGCAAGAGGTAAGGAGGTTGGTGGAAGAAGCCCCCTTTATATAGGCATCCCCAAATTCCAACCGTTACAGAAATTTTTACACTACAGCGGTACAATCGCTCCTGACACCGATATAACCGGGATTCATGGGTAAGCTGCAGAAACCCTAACAAGTGATACAACCGGTAGCACGAGCAGTAGTACCGGTTAACAAGAATAACCAGACTACCACTCAACAACCGCCTTGAACCAGAAGGGAGTCACCCTATGGGCGGTGGTCGAGCGGTAGTTGCACCGGAACTACCGCCTGGCCCTAGAACCGGAGGTGGCTATGTCCCGGGTGGTAGAACCACTTACGACACTGGTAGTACCAATTAGCATAGCATAACCGGGACAACCGGGCCACCACTTCCCAAGGACCGCCCCACCACTGCCCAAGGACTGCCCCACCACATAAGCAAATCCGGTGGTTGAGCGGTACCTGGCGGGTAAAACCGCCCGTGAAGTAGCTCCTAGGTTTTCCCAGAGCAGAGGTGGTACCACCGCCCGAGTGCAGCGGTACAACCGCCGGGAAAGTACCTGGGAGGTGCAACCCTAGGGTATCACCCCTGGGGCAGTGGTTGAGCCGGTATAACAAGGTAATACGTCCATTTTGCATCATGTTTTCCTACTGTTATTTATAATGTTTTTATGAATAGTAATGCTTTTTGGAGTAATTCTAATGCCTTTTCTCCGATAATAAGCAAGGTTCACACAAAGAGGGAGAATACCGGGAGCTGGAATTCTGGACCTGAAAAACTACGTCAGGCCACCTATTATGCACAACTCCAAATGAGCTGAAACTTCACGGGGATTTTTTATAGAATAAATAACAATTATTAGGGCAAATAGCTACCAGAGGGGTCCCACCAGGTGGGCACAACCCACTTGGGTGTGCAAAGGATCCCAGGAACACCCTGGTGGTTGTGCCCTCCTCGACCCACCTCCGGTGCCCATCTTCTGGTATATAAGTCATTTTTACACAGAAAAAAATCAGGAGAGGACTTTCGGAATGAAGAGCCGCCGTCTCGAGGTGGAACTTGGGTAGGAGCACTTTTGCCCTCCGGCAGAATCTTCCCTCCCGAAGGGGAAATCATCATCATCATCAACACCAACAACCCGCCCATCTTGGGGAGGGCAATCTCCATCAACATCTTCAACATCACCATCTACTCTCAAACCCTAGTTCATCTCTTGTGTTCAATCTTTGTACCGAAACTATAGATTGGTGCTTGTGGGTGACTAGTAGTGTTGACTACATCTTGTAGTTGATTACTATATGGTTTATTTGGTGGAAGATTATATGTTCATATCCATTATGCTATTTCATACCCCTCTGATATTGAGCATTATTATCATTTGTGAGTAGTTACTTTTGTTCTTGAGGTCACGGGAGAAATCTTGTTGCAAGTAATCATGTGAACTTGATATGTGTTCGATATTTTGATGGTATGTATATTGTGACCCCCTTAGTGGTGTCATGTGAACATCGACTACATGACACTTTACCATACTTGGGTCTAAGGGAATGCATTGTGTTGTAGTTATTAGATGATGGGTTGCGAGAGTGACAGAAGCTTAAACCCTAGTTTATGTGCTATTCCGTAAGGGGCTGATTTGGATCCAAAAGTTTAATGCTATGGTTAGATTTATACTTAATACTTCTCTTGTAGTTGCGGATGCTTGCGAGGGGGTTAATCATAAGTAGGAGGTTTGTTCAAGTAAGAACAACACATAAGCATCGGTCCACCCACATATCAAATTATCAAAGTAGCGAACACAAATCAAACCAACATGATGAAAGTGACTGGATGAAATTTCCGTGTACCCTCAAGAACATTTTGCTTATCATAAGAGACTGTTTTGTACAGTCCTTTGCCTCAAAAGGATTGGGCTACCTTGCTGCACTTTTGTTACCATCACCGTTACTTGCTCGTACAAATTACCTTGCAATCAAACTACTCGTTACTTATAATTTTAGTGCTTGCAGACATTACCTTGCTGAAAACCGCTTGTCATTTCCTTCTGCTCCTCATTGGGTTCGACACTCTTACTTATCGAAAGGACTACCATTGATCCCCTATACTTGTGGGTCATCAAGGCTCTTTTCTGGCACCGTTGCCGGGGAGTGAAGCGCTCTTGGTAAGTGAAAATCGGTAAGGAAAAATTATTACTATGTGCTGAAATGTACTGGCACTTGTTACTATGGAGAACAATCCTTTGAGGGGTTTGTTCGGGGTATCTTCACCATGACCAGAATCGCAATTAGTTACCCCTCAACCTACTACACCTACTGGAAATATTGGTTATGAAATTCCTTCAGGTATGATAGAACAACTGCTAGCTAATCCTTATGTGGATGGAATTTGTGGATTATTTAAGCTTGCAGGTTTACCCTGAGATGAAGCTAAGAGGAAGGTTTCCCCTTTATCTTTGAAGGGAAAAGCATTGGCATGGTATATGCTATGCGGTGATATTGGATCTTGGAATTGGAATCGATTCAAATTGGAATTTCACCAAAAAATTTATCCTATGCATCTAATTCATCGTGATTGGAATTATATATATAATTTTTGGCCTCGCGAAGGAGAAAGTATCACTCTAGCTTGAGGGAGGCTTAAGTCAATGTTATATTCATGCCCCAATCATGAGCTCTCAAGAGAAATTATTATTCAGAATTTTTATGCTCGGCTTTCTCATGATGATCAATCCATGCTTGATACTTCTTGTACTGGTTCCTTTATGAACAAGACTATTGAATTCAGGTGAGATCTTTTTAGAAAGAATTAAGTACAACTAAGAAGATTGGGAAATCGAGGAAGGTAAGGAGTCAGGTATTAAGCTTAAGTATGATTGTGTTAAATCTTTTATGAATACCAATGCTTTTCAAAAGTTTAGCACTAAATATGGACTTGACTCTGAGATAGTAGCCTCCTTTTGTGAATCATTTGCCACTCATGTTGATCTCCCTAAGGAGAAGTTGTTTAAATATCACCCCTCGATTAAACAATAAATTGAAGAACCGCTAATAGCTAAAGAAGAAACTATTTTCTATAGTGTTGATCCAGTTGTTCCTACTTCTTATATTGAAAAACCTCATTTCCCTGTTCGGATAAAGGGACATGCTAAGCTCTGAACTGTAAAATGCTATATTAAAACACCCAAGTGTGACGTCCTGATAATTAAGCTACAGTAATCCTTAGTTAATGATGCCACGTCACCACGATTACTCTTAGTAATCCTCGCTTGATCCAAATCTTAGTTCAAACTCAAATTCAAAATCGAGTTTAAAGTCAAAATTCAAATTTTGTCAAAAGTGAAACTAAAATGTTGACCATGTGACAAATATGCACTTCTTAATATTGGTCGTGAACCAACATTTTTGCAGAGTGGTTTAATGCCCTAATCTATTTAAAGCATATTTTTAAAAATTTAAAAAAGAAGAAGAGAAAAGCCCCCCCTTCAACTGGGCCGACTGGCCCAGCTGGACACGCGCCCCCCTGGGCCTCAACCCACCTGGCCGACCTAGGCCACCCAGCTCCCCCTCCCGCGTCGTCTTCACTGTGCGGGCGACCGAGCGCCCATGCCCGCAGCCGCCGCCCCACGCCGCGGCAACGCTGGGGATAAGGACGAGCCCTCCCCCCTCGACCTCGTCCTCGTCAGCCCCCTCCCCGCACAAATATTTTCCCTCTCCCCCCAGATCTCCCCCACTATCCACCTCGCGCGCTCCGTCTCGCCTGAGCGCCGCGTCGCCGCCGTCTGGCACCACCGTGGTGAGCGCCGCACCCTCTTCCCTCCGACGTGCCCTTCCGCTTCGCCGGCCTCCGCTACATCTTCCCCAACCGCACGGTCGAGCCGGACGCCCTCGCGGCGCCATCCAAGCCACCGGCTTTTTCCTCGGCTCTGACACACTCCGTCGACGAATCCGGCCACCTCCAGCCTCCATCGAGCCCGCTGGCATCCCCTACGGCTCCACGGTGAGCTCCCGTGCGTGACCCCTCACCGCCTCGTCCATTTCCATGCGTGTAACCGCCGTCTCCATAGCTCCCGTAGGCCATCGCCCTCCGGCTCCATCGCCGCCATGGCCACCGCTTGTTCTGAGCTAGCCGAGCACGAACACGTGCTGAGGGCCTCACTGTGAAGCCGCCGACGCCTCTACTCGACACCGTCATCGTTGCAGCCTGCCTCAACCCAAGTTGAGGCCACCGCTGGATGTGCCGCTCCTCCCGCTTCCGAACGAGCTAGGTCGCGCTTGAAATGGCCCCCTGTGGCGCGTTTCCGGTGAAGTCCCGAGCCCGGCCGCCACAATGTGCTTCGCCGGAGCTTCACCGTCGGCCGCACCGACGTGGCCACCTCGGGGCCACCCGCTGGGTCGCTGACCAGTGGCCCTCGCGTGCCCCCCTGACCTATTAACCCCGTCAATGGCTGACTGGGCATCGCCCAATCACTGCCAATGGGCCCCGCGTGGGTCCTCTTGATTGGTCAGCTGGTCAGTTGACCGCTGATGTGTTGATGACGTCATGCTGATGTCATATTCCTTTTTCTGAAATAATTTAAATGGTAATAATATTAGAAAATCATTTAAAACTTTGAAAATTAATATAAAATAATCCGTAACTGGGATGAAAAAGTTTTATTCATGAAAGTTGCTCAAAACGACGAGACGAATCTGTATACGCAACCCGTTCGTCTGCCACGCGTCCCTAGCATAGCGAACCTGCAACCGTCCCCCTCCGGTTCGTCTACCCGAAAATGCCAAACTTTAGGAAAGCTTTTGTCACGCCCAATATGCGACCCTATCCAAAAGGAACTCGAAGGTCCCACCAAGGATGGACCCGCATATTGAAACGCTTTTGCAAGGTGGATATCATTACATCAACATTACATAATAGATGGGGATACATACAAGAGGCATACAATGCCACACGGATACAACATCACAATACATAAGAGCATCATCTGACTACGGATGGAACACAAACAGAAACTCAAACGACATCCACCCTGCTAGCCCAGGCTGCCGACCTGGAACCTATCCCCTGATCGAAGAAGAAGCAGAAGAAGAACTCCAAAACAAGCAAGCATCGCTCTCGCGTCAAGAACATCGCGAAACCTGTACCTGCAACTATTGTTGTAGTAATCTATGAGCCACGAGGACTCAGAAATCCCATTACCATGGGTATCAAGACTAGCAAAGCTTAAAGGGAAAGGAAGGGTAAAGTGGTGAGGCTGCAGCAGCGGCTAAGCATGATATGGTGGCTAACATACGCAAATAAGAGCGAGAAGAGAGCAAGCGGAACGGTCGTCAACTAGTAATGACCAAGAAGTGATCCTGAACTCCTACTTACGTCAAACATAACCCAGAAACCGTGGTCACTTCCCGGACTCCGCCGAAAAGAGACCATCACGGCTACACACGCGGTTGATGCGTTTTAATTCGGATCTGGTGTCAAGTTATCTATAGCCGGACATTAACAAATTCCCATCTTCCTATAACCGCAGGCACGGCTTTCGAAAGATTATACCCTGCAGGGGTGTCCCAACTTAGCCCATGACAAGATCTCGCGATCAATGAAGGAATAGACCTTCTCCCAGGAAGACCCAATCAGACTCGAAATCCCGGTTTACAAGACATTTTGACAATGGTAAAACAAGACCAGCAAAGCCGCGCGATGCACCGACAATCCCGATAGGAGCTGCACATATCTCGTTCTCAGGGCAACACCGGATGAGCAATCCGTACAACTAAAACCAGACCTCAAGTTTCCCTGAGGGGGCACTGCAAAGCGCTCTAGTTCGGACCAACACTTAGACAAGCACTGGCCCGGGGTGGCTATAATAAAGATGACCCTCAAGAGAGCGACTCCCAAGGGAAAAGTAGGTGGTGGTGAGGCAAATGGTAAAACCAAGGTTGGGCCTTGCTGGAGGAGTTTTATTCAAAGCGAACTGTCGACGGGGTCCCATAAATCACCCGACTGCGTAAGGAACGCAAAATCCGGGAACATAACACCGGTATAACGGAAACTAGGGTGGCAAGAGTGGAACAAAACACTAGGCAAAAGGCCGAGTCTTCCACTCTTAACCAAGTATATAGATGCATTAATAATATAAGAGATATTGTGATATCCCAATCAAAATCCTGTTCACCATGGAGAAATCTTCAACTTCACCTGCAACTAGCAATGCTATAAGAGGGGCTGAGCAAAAGCGGTAACATAGTCAAAGGTTAGAGGTTCATGGCAATTTGGGATGGCTTGATAAACAGGTGATAGGTAACGCAGCATAGCGATAGAATGAAGCAACTAGCATAGCAATGATAGTAGTGAGATCCAGGGTAGCGGTCATCTTGCCTGAAATCCCGTAAGGAAGAAGAACGAGTCCATGAAGAAGATGAAGCCACGAAGATGAACCAAGCATAGACGAACGAATCCTCACGATCGCAACGAAACAGGAACTATCGAAAGAAGCACACAACATAGTAAACACACCACACATAAACAAGGCATGATGCACAAAAAGCATGATTCATGACAAGACTACATGAAGCTACTCATGGCAAGAGATGATGCAAACAAGAGCAACACATCAGGGCAAGTTTAAATGAGGCCGGGAACAACATATAACAATTCCGATAAGTCCTCATATGCAAATTTCGAAATTGGTCCAGATCTAAACAAACCTTATGTTCAAGTATTTAAGCAACAAGTTAAGATGCACAAAGATGGTCTACACGAGATTCTAGTCAAGTTACATATAAAGTTCATTTAGTTCGGAGTTACGGCCTAGAAGATATGAGCAACACAAGTTAAACATGGCATTGATGCAAAATGCACCCAAACATCAAGCAGGCACCTCAAAACATGGATGCAACATGATAATATGAAACTACATGCAAAATCAAGCAAGTTTCATATAGAGCACACTCAAAACGGAGCAACGGTTCAACACACACACACACACTATACAAGTTAAAGCAACAATCTGTCCAAAACAGCAACTAGGCATACTGCAAGCATCAAAACAATATGCTACAGCACCCAAACATGAGAATAAAAGGCATGGACATGATGTACAGGTAAAGAATAACAAAACATGAACACTGAGCTATCTACAGAAATCACTAGAACATGCTCAAACACACATGGTAAGATTGCAAGTAATAACAATTTCAGACTTTGCAGAAAATAACATCACGATGCAATGTTCAGAGCTATCAAACAATATGGTACAGGAACTTATCATGGCAAACAAAGGCATGGCATGAATCTACTAATTTCATAGATCAAGAGTCCCTTACTGACCATAAGACAAAAAGGATCAGAAAATATGATGGCACCCACGTAAACATAGCAAGTTATTATACAGATTCATACATGGCAGAAACAGAATTATGAAGGCATGTAAATGAGCTTGTGCAACTCACTACAGAGCAATACATGGCATGGCAAGGCACCCAACAGTAAGAAGGCATGTTTGTGAAGCTAAGCATGGCAATAGCAAGGTCATAGGATGCATGGATCACTAGCAAAACACATGGAAACAACTGAACTTAATGTTAATAGGCTGACAGCAACATTATGAAGCAACTTTGGAGCAAGATATGAACAATCTACAGCAAGATATAAATGCAACCAGGGGCATGTATGGATAAAGGATGATATGTGGAACAAAACATGTTTATAGAACATCTCCAGATTATGCATAGAATGATTAGTAGCAACATGTTTATATAGCATCACGAAATAACAGATTCAGCCTAGCAAAACAGCAACATTATGTACCCTACTTAACAAGCTCGAATCACTCACCACAAGTCATTGCATGACAAGATAAGCATAGCATCATCAAGAAGACATGTTTGTGAAACAAACCAAGTCAAGAACAAGTCATTAGCATGCAAGGATCAACTATAGCAACCTTGGCCAAATTGAATAACATGTAAACAATCTGCCAGGAAACATTTTGAAGCAAAAGTAGAGCACGAAAATGACATGCTAGACTACTCCATAATTGCAACTAAGGGAATGAATGGATAGACAAACATCATATGTTCAAAAAACCTTTACTGAAGTATCTCTAAATATGCATGGATCTCTCTGTAGCATCAAGTTTACATGGCATCAAAATAACAGCAGAACAGGGACTAAAATCAGCAACATCACGATGCCTAGTTTGCATGCTTGTGCTAGTCACCACATTGATCACAAAAATACATGGTAAGCACCTCTGTAAAGAAGACATGGCATAGTTCTAAATACATGAAGACATCAACCTCATAGGATGCACACATCAATCATGGCAAAAATGACAAAAGAGCTCGTTCTGTTAAGAAACAGCAGAAAACATTATGAAACACTTTTACAACAATGATTCAGGCATAAAGATGACCTCAAATGAATATGATGCAATGGAATGAAATGATGTACTCATCGAGGCGAACAATTTGACATATTACACGCATGAAATGGAGCTACGGATGCGGAGATACGATGTCATGAACATGGCATGAAAATTACACAAATTCGGGGACTTAGAGAAATTACAGAGGGGGGAAAGTCAACCTCGTCTGCATGGACTTCGAGGCAGGGCCGGATTCTCGCCGGAGATCGACCGGAGGAAGGCCGGAGGAGGCGGGGAGGCTCGCCGGAGGAGGGGACGGCTGGATCCGGCCCTCCCGTGGCCGGATCTGGCCGGAGGAAGCAGCGGGGGCGCGCGCCGGCGGAGCTCGGCCCCGAGCTCGGGCGGCCATGGGGCGGACGCCGGCGAGGTGGCGGGGCTTGGCGCGGGGGACGG